>NW_015540885.1:122330-179837 GCF_001515605.1 Sinocyclocheilus anshuiensis | reverse complement strand
GTTAAAAATCTTCGTTTGTGTTCTACTGAAGAAACAGTCACCTACATCTTGGATGCCCTGGGGGTAAGCAGATAAACATCAAATTTCATTTTTGGGTGAACTATCCCTTTAACACACTTTTAAAAAGTGCACTTTGTAATTATGTAAAATTAGAAGGTTTACTTTAAAGTATGTTTTAAGTCATTATGTTTTAATAATCTTTTGTTGTGCTTTGAACATTTCACACTTATTTTGAGGTGTTGACTAACATATTAAAGCACATGTAAAGTACTTTAGTAGTATAATTTTAACTGTATGTTCTGAATATGTTCTGAATTGATGAATTGTGCAGGTGAATCTTGAATTTTACTAATGATGGGGAATGTAAGACGTTAGGTCAACCACTTATCAACCAGTTCTCTAAAATTGTAGGGGAAGGGTAGGAAGGCAGACAAAGAGATAGTTATACATGACTTTTTAAAAATGGTTAGTGCCGATGTTTCGTATGGCCTGTGTTCAGCCAATCGATCTACACTTACGCGCCAAAAAATTGGGTACTTCTGCCAATAATTACAGGAACTATGAAAACGTTCCTCTGGTGCGAGAGCCCCTCATGCAACCAATCCCATCAACCTGTGGGGTGGGGCTTTCCATATCATTAGAAGAGCGTTTCTACCTAAGGATGTTGTTTTTTCGAAGGTAGTTGTCTGAAATGGTGAACCAGAATGCGATTTGTGTAACTCTAGCAATACATTATTAGCAACACAAAGGCTAATTATATCAGTTATGTGGCATTGTGGAGAGTGATACATACAATGCATTACCATTATGATACACTGTCTTGTAGACAACCCTGTATTATTCGCTCTTCCTCTTCTTCTTTGGAATCAGTTTCTGGTTAAAACGTATGTATATGGCTGAATTAATCCAATATTGCCACTTGCTATTGTGTAGCATTTACTACTTCAGTTAACCACGTGAAAGTGGAGCAGGTAGTCTGAGCTGGAGTGATTGAGTGTGGAGGTGGGGACTAATTTGCATATTCATAGAAAAGAAAGTGTGCTTGTCTTATGAAAAAAGACAAAGAGTGAGTGATCAGAGAAAGAAAAATAGTGTGGAAAGACCGAATGGCAGCAGGAAGTGAGGGATCATGGTTAAAAGGCTGGAGGAAGGGAGCGAGCAGATGTGAGGAGTTGACTTCCATTGCATGCTCCTTTGTGTTGGGTGTCTGCAAACACAATCGCTCACATTTGTCTTCATTAACAGTTGAGAAGCGTTCTGGTCTGACAGTGGCAGGCCGGCTATCCACAGGCACTCTGAATCCTCCTGGACACTTCCACAGGCCCTACAGACACACTAATTAGCTTTGCAATGTAATGGCCGACTAATGACTTTTTCCTCAAATAGGAGTCTTATGACAGAAATGCACAGGCCTGGTTTCCTGTTTGTCATATAACACTGAGCTCAGAGCTGTCAGTGACGTGCCCGGCACTGCCCAGAGAGAGAACAAAGAGAAATAATCCACAGATGAATGTCTGTTCTGCTTTGACACACAGCTACAGATTGTACCTTGGTGCGACAGAGTGGAGAGAGGGCAGCTGAAAGACATGGATATGCTTCATAGTGAATGCCAATTAGGTGGAAGTTGTAGGGCAGGGAGATGAAATGGCCAGTCAGGGAGGATCATACATGGCTCTCGGCTTCTGTTCTGGCATCAACTGCCAGTCACGGTAGGCTTTTTCATTTTTACACACAGGAAAATAAAAGCAAAGATATTTCTACAGTGAATTTCAGCACAACCCCATTTGTCCTCACTGATGACAACTGCTCAGTTTTCTTGCCTGTTTAGCTACAAATGTGCTGAACAAAGTGAGAGAAACATCTTGCAAGACAATTGTTTTTCATCTTTTGTGTCTGAGCTTCAGTTTTACTGTGTATTTTGGCTGGATTCATTTATATTTTGACTTTGGTGGCTACATTATTATTCATTTACTTTTTTTGCCTCCGTATTTATGTAAGATATAATACACTTTCTGCTGGTCATTATCACAAAATAGACCATTATGCAGTAATGTCTTGCTTATATTTTGATTTGAGTTGAAATTGTTTTATTATTCAGTGTAAAAAGCGGTTGTCAAAAATTCACCATAAAACAAATGGTGACAATATTACAGGTATTATATGATGGCATAATGGTGCCTGTATATTTTCCGACTTACAACTGTATATTTAATTAAATTATATAATGTTAACCAATCTACTTGAACTACCTATATTGGCTTGTACTGATAAAGCCACATGATGAATCAGAAATTATATAGAGCGCAATGTTAAACCGTCATATATGGTAAAGTAACTTACAGTTATTAGGTTTTTAATATAACATTTAAAAAAAATCTAAGTTGTACGAGAAGACTGCAAATAGCTCAGTTATAAAGTTAATTCATCCAGGCCAGTAGGTGTCAATATACTCTAACTGATGCTTTCTGTTTTCCTTGCTGGCCTGGAAATCATCAAACATAGCACTGTGCAGAAGATAATTAATGAATGTCAAGCAATTTGCAAACAAAAGTGTGCAACACTTGATTTATTAAGATTTATTAAAAATGTATTGAGAGCAACATTACTTACAGTAGGCACAGTGCGGTAATGCAGTTGTGTCATCAGTAATTGATACTCTGAGCCAAATAAACGTGGCTCTGACATAATTACACATTTCAGGAAGTACCATTAGTGATCTCATATGTCCTATGAATGTAGCATGGACTGGTTTCCCACCGGCCTTCAGTCCCATCTCAATGACCACTCATCCCCAACAGCACTAAAAAGATTATGGAGAGCCATCAGAGCTGCGCTTCACCGAATCTTAACCATTTAATGCTCCAGCCGGAATTACATTTCTGTAATACATACCGAGGGATTCTCCAGCTTTTTCATCTCACTAATGGGATTAGGATAATGCAAAGGTGTGCATGCTTTCGAGGAACAGTGTGGGAGGGAGAGAAAGGCTTTAGAAACCACAATGAAAAGAAACACTCTCCAGAGTAAACATTTGTGTCTTTAGTCACACGCTACAGTCGTTGCTTAATTTTAGTACACATGCTTCCTCTTGGATGTGGTGTCAGTGTCTTTGCTCCGAGTCTTTAAGAGTGTGAGCTCTTTGCGTTCTCCTCAGTCAGTTGGCGGAGGTCTAGTCATACAGTGAGTGATCTTAAGAGCTCCTCTCATGCACAGCGATTTGCACTCCTCTGACTCTGTTCAGGACGAGCAGATGGAGAATTGCCTCCTTTTGTTAGGATGCAGTGTTGTGTTCGCCATTTCATTCAAGCTAAGTAGCCGTATTCACCCCGAGCTGCAGATACGAACGCTGATGCTACTTCAGCTTGAGGCCAAACTCTGTTGCATTATGGATGTTAATTCCTGGTAGTGAAATTGTTGTAAAAGCTTGCACGCAGTTGCCTTAGTTTTTAGATACAACCCTTTCTGCATCTGGAATGGGCTTTTTGAGCCAGGCAGTGTGGTGTTGATAGTGACAGGCTTAAATGAATTCTGCCTTTTTTGCCTCCCAAATGTGTTTTTTTCTCCATTAACGGACCTTGGTTTAAGGGTGTTTTGCTAATGATATTATTAGGAAAAATTTGCACTAAGTTATGAAGGATATTGTGCTGGTGTTAGTGTGCCAGTCTTTCCATAACTCTCTTCTGCTTATGTATCTCAGAGTGCTATGATATATGCGGCTAATCTCAGTCCACAAGCGAAACAAGAAGGAAAACCAGAACACTGCGAGAAGTCAAGAGAAGACAATCAGAGGTTTAACTTACAGATGATGTGTGTTAATTTTCCTCTTCTATCCAGGCTTAATATGTCCAACTTTAAGTAAGCCGTTTTTGTAGGCTGATTAACCCAAAAAGCATAAACATTGAGACTATGTGCTGCTATAAAAGCGTTGCTCTGTTTGTTTATGCATTCTAATCAGTCCAACACATCAGCAGCACTGGCTTAACCAATGATGTGAGTGTATTAGGGGGTGGGACTATTAGCTCTGACCGACCAATGGCAAACAGTTTGAGAAACTTGTTTGAAAACAGTCATTATTTTTAAGCTCTGTTCTAATCATACCTTATTTTTTAAAGAGAATTAATGCAGATTAAAGTAATGTAGAATAAAAAATTAGCACCTCCATGTATAAACTGACATATGCATAATATGTATAGTATGTTTTACTTATTCATTTTTAATTTATTGATATATAGGTATATATTTATTCATTTTATTATCTTCTTTCTTTCTTTCTTGAGAGCAATTGTAACATGGAAAGCAATTTCCCACTAGGCACATTACTATGGAAGCCTGTTTCTGCCATGGAATTAAAAAATGAAAAAAGGTAATTGTTACTTCATATCTCACAATTATGAATTTATTTCTCGCAATTCTGAGTTTAACATAATTTTGAGTTATCAAACAATTCAGGTTTCTTTTCTTATTGTTGTAAGTTTTACGGCAATTCTGACTTTCTTTTTTTTTCAGAATTGGGTTTACATTACAGTTCAGACTTTAATTCTTACAGTTTTAAGATATAAAGTCATATTGTGAGATTTAAATTAGCATTGCGAGAAATAATGTTGCACAGTGAGCTGTGAAGTGAGAACTGTGCGTAAGTAATAACAAATGAGAAAGGTACAACACTTTGTACTTAACATAATTAATAATGAGTGACTAGATTTACGAATTATGCAATTTGAAAAAAAACAAAACAATGGAAAATATAAAACTGATGATTATAAATACAAAGTACAACAATAAATACAAAAGTAATGTACAATAAAGATATAATGTTGCATTATGAGATATGAATTCAGAACTGTGTGTAATAAACCCTGATTTAAAAAATAAAAGTCAGAACTGTGTAAATTCAAAAAGTCAGAATTGATGTAAACTCTCAATTCTGAGAAATAAAGTCAGAATTATGAGGTAAAAGTTACAAATGTCTGTGGTGGATATAATGTTGCTTAGTAGTGAATTCCTCCATTGGGATTTATGCCTGGAAAGTGTGCAAGTGTCATTTAGCATGCACATTTATCTGCCATAAATCTGATGTTGTGTGCAGGCTGCAGCTTGAGCATATGATGTGTTTGTACCAAAACATTAGCTACACCATGGGTGGGTTATTATGGAGCATTGATATAGTCACAATCTTTTGCAAGTTCTGCGTAGGTGAAACTGTTTGCTGACGTACAGCATGCTGTGCTGAGTTTTTTAAACTGGTATGTGCATACAATGCATTTGGACTTACGACGAGAAGCATGTGGGACATGTATCATCTGTTCCATGGCCTCAAGCGAATAAATAGATCACCCTTATGCTGGATGTCTGAAAGCACATACTCATGATGTTCTCAGAGGTGGAATGTTCGGCATTTTGGATCCATCAGACGGACGTAGACAGAAGAACAATGGAACAAGACTTTTAAAAATGCTTTTGTAGAGTGCAACAGATGCTGCCCACTTTTTAAGCCATAAAAAAAAAATTGGGTACAATACTGTATGTAAGATCATTAATAAAGGGCGAATGACAGTTCCATAAAGCATTATAAATGGTGTAATTAAATTAAAAACATGGAAAATATAAAACTGTTGATTATAAATATGAAAGTACAAAAAACTCATGCACATAACCTAAAAAGCTTAATTTTAGATGAAAAAAAAATTGCGCTACGCACACACAGAAACATTCAGGAGCACAGAAACTTGTCAACGCTACTCCGCGACTTTTATTAATAAAATAGCCTAGACACTGGATCGTTACATTATATTTCTCAGCAACGAGGGGGTAAAATGTTTTTGAAGTAACTAAACTCACAGCTTCATTGTTTGTAGAGAGAGACGCACAGAGGCAGGTAATTCACACACACAACTAACACGCCCCAGCCCCCCCCTCTCGATCGATCGATAATTAATTCAAATAAATGTTATAATTCCTTCATTCAAATAAATGTGATCTTACCGCACTATTTCATCTCTGCATCTGATTTAAAGCGGGCAGAATGTTAGCGCTAATGAGCTGCAACTGACGAAAATAACCATCATTTTTTACTTCCGGTTAAATGTTGCACTGCAAACATTGCGCTGCAACTTGTCAATGCTGGCAAATGACCATGGTATAAGTAGGATAATGCACGGTCAGCTGTGCATTAAACAATTGCTTTGCGTGGTTCTTTGCCTCCACGTCGTGCATTAAAATAGTTTAATGCACAGCTAGCCATGCATTATCTCTTAAACACACACACGCAGATATATATATATATATATATATATAATAGTTTTTGAAAAGTTTCACGTAGAGACAACAACATTGTCAAAACGATCCCCACTGACACGGATTTGCGAAAACGACTAAAAATGCTGTATTGTGCATGCCAGGCCAGTAGTTGGCGATGTCACTATTTCTATAGACTGAACACATAATACACATGTCCATGACATTTTGACAGTTTTCATAGTTTACCTGGAGACGATAAGGGTATCGTTTTCAAAAGCGTGCACCTTGAAACCTGTTTTCAACGCCGTTGTCGTGTAAATTAATGGCATAAAGTTTTCCATTTTTAGTTGAAAATGGTGTGAGTAAACAATGGTAATGTTTTGAGCCAGCCTGCTCTATATCCATTCATAATTGGTCTAATAAAGGGCTGACTGGCTTGAAACATTACCATTGTGAGAATGTCTTAATAAATTAAGGGGAATATTGTTTGCAGTCATAGTGTGCTGCTGATTTTTGTCTTTAAGTTAGCATTATCACACAGCTGTGTGAAGTAATGTCCAAATAACAAGAAAAGATAAATAAAGTTGCAGTTATAAAAATAAACACACCTTGTGCTGAGCTGACACACATTCTGGGTTTCAGAAGGCTTCTCAGTTTGAGGCCCCTGGCAGTCAGAGGCCCTGGACACCATAATCTGGCTCTGACATCGAAAATTGACCTTTTCATTTACCAAAGAACACATCACAAAACCAAATCCAGCTAATCATATCAATCTTGACATACAGCTGAGAGAAAAACAACAACTATTTGGATCTTGAAGTGGAATCTTAATTGAAAGTTAAAGGTAATAAAAATCAGTTCACATCAAATTGATTTATCAATTTTACTTCCTGAGAAGCATTTGGAAACTATCAAGCCTCTTGCACATGCATAACACATTTAAGGTCCCTTTCCTTTGTTTTTTCACATTCCGATCATAATAGTCTCCAAATTCGAAAAGGCCCACTTGTTTGGAAGTGGATGCCACCTAAATGATTCAGAAATGTCAAGTAAGCCCATGAATTATAAAAGCAACATGGGTTGCTGTTTAAATATTTAATGGTATGTGAAAGTGAGTCGGATGGGTTTGGGAAGTGAGTCTATGGGGTTTGTTGGTAATGACCAGTGGGAGAGAAACTCAGACTGATAGGAGGAGAGATGGGAAGAGGTGTTTAGGCAGTTCTGGTTGTGTTTCTGCTGGCCATGCTTTACCCCAGGCTGTATTCTGGACCTTATGAGGGATGAGAATGATGCTAAATTGTTTGTGATGCAACATTGCCTTCACACTTAGGACACATTACCCACAGTGAGATCGAGATGAGGGAGGGAGATATACTCTTATACTCTTGCTTAGTATGCGTGTTTTCGATTTTTCACCCACACGAAAGAAAAATCACAAATGAGATCTTGGCTGCGTTTGAAAACGGAAAAATGCTTCTTCTGCAGGCAGTATATGGTGGTAGGAAGGCAACAAGGCATGTCTGAATCCTATGATTGTTGAAAATGTTGTTCAAAAACATACATTTACACACAAACCACACCTTTCAGACAACTTTCCATACTCGTATTGTATGTCAACAATTGGCTCAGTTTTGTCTCTTTATTCTTCCTGAAGATATTTAGCACAAACATCTAAGACAAAGTTGAAGTTTTTAAATGTTCAATGCCCCATTTTTAGAAAGCTGTGTCATGCTTCAAAAGACACAAGACATAAAAACAGTGAAAAACAATGCAAAATTGCATTCTGTGCCCCTTATGAGCTTTGAAATGTGACTTCTGAGCAATACACACATCTGTGTGCATCAAGCAATATTTGTCTCATCTTATGTATTTATGTATGCATTGATGTAAAAAATGTTATTCTAATGTGGCATATTTATGAGTGAAACAGGATATTCAACAAGACAAAATGTAGGGCAGGACTTGATATTATGCATCAGGAATTGATTGAATCCCCATTTTCTTATGATTGGATCATGTAAATTGGCATTACAAGAATAGGAAAGTAATTTCACAGACAGAACGAATTTTTTTAATTTGACTGAATATTATGAAGACTTTCATGCAACGTCATGCACAATAACATGCACTTATGAGTCATGCACAATAAGACCAGAAGCATGCATTAAGAAAGTAAATAAGGTCATGCAGACTTTAACCCTTTACAGCTTTCTTTATAAAAATCAGTAAAGATTTCACAGCAGAAAGACACGTGAACCTCAACCTGAAGGGGTACATTTTTACAATTATACTAAAAAGACTTTTACTTGCTGAAAATTATAAACTATCAATCAGATGACAGAAGGCAGATTATGTACATGCTTTTTAGCAAAGTTTTGATCATTTTGATAATTTAGAGGCCTTAGAAATTGATGTATCAAATATTCTACAGTAGGCTTTATAGGGTTAAATATGTTGTGCGTTTCTGCACGTCGTGGAGCTCCTGCCACGTTTTTCATTCTCCATATTTTTCCACCGGAGATGCCAGCCATTATTCCGAAGGAGTTAAAATCCACACGCTTTTTCACCAGATATCCATTTCCTGCAAATAAAACGCAAACACATTACCACTGTGCCTAATCAAAGTTGTGATATGATTGTTTCTCAATTAAAGGGAATTGCATCGCTCCTAAGTTGATATCCGCGTGTCAGATTTGAATAATGTGCTGTGGTTTAGAGTGGCAGAGAGGTACGAGTTTGGCATACTGATGATACTTCACTCGCACAGCCCCGCTGGGGATGGAGCACTGCGCGTTCGCCGCGTATGGGATCCATTATTCCAACCCGTATTAAACAGCTTAATGGCCCCATCTCCCAGATTTCCAGGATGATATAATTCACGAGGATAGAGAGTGCAGGAGGAGGGGATGTGATCTGTCAGGGGGAAACACAGGCGGGAGGGGGTCAGATCTCACTCACACACACTGTGGCCCATCAGCGGGTGACATGTGTCATTTTGATGGAAGACTGATGGGTCAGCTGTAAGTCATTTAGAGCAGATGCACTGACAGAATGTCTCAAAGTGGCTTTAAGGAGCTACACGTCCTTGAAGGCATTTCCTGCAGTCTTGTTACCACAGCTGTAGAAACTATTGGAGCCAGTGTGATGGTAAGAGTTCGCACATTAGGAACCGATAATGAGAGCTACTGTGATATTTCTCCTCTAGTGATTATGATTACTATTTATAGCCTCGCTCTATCTGAGGAGGCATTTGTAGCTGTGCGTTTGGCTGGAGCGCTGGGAACAGAGCGGCCTTCCTCAGTGGCATTAAATAGTCCTAATAAAAGTGTGGCTGTGCTATGAATGCCATCTCAGCTCTCGTTTGTGTGCTGCAGGTTTCTCTGAATGCTGTGATGAGTTCCTGAGAGCTTCGTTCTCCCCGGCCTGCTGTCTTGGAAGAGCAAGGGCTCTGTGACAGCAGTGGCACCCACAGAAACAAACACTGACGACGGGCCATGGCTAGCGGTAACTAACCTTCTCTAATTATGTCCAGTACCTCCTCTGCACATGCTTCCAAAATCTAGTGAGCTGCCTACGTGGGCAACATTTTAAGGCATCATGGGCACGCTAATGATGTGAAAACCATTCCAAATGTAGGCTGGATGATTATGCTGTCTTCTGAGATTCTAGGGCAGCTTCGCATGTGTCCTTTGTGGAGAAGGCAACGTGCTCAGTGAAAAAATAAATCCAAGGTAATTGTTTGGGGTCAGTGAGATTTTTTTTAAAGGAAATAATTACTTTATTCAGCAAGGATGCATTAAATTGATCAAAAGTGACACAATAATACAAAATATTTTATTTTAAATAAATGCTGTTCTTTTGAACTTTCTATTCATCAAAGAATCCTGAAAAAAAATGCAACAGTTTCCACCAAAATACAAAGCAGCAGAACAAAATTTTCAAAATTAATGTTTCTTGAGCAGTGAATCAGCATATTGGTATGATTTTTGAAGAATCATGTGAAACTGAAGACTGGAGAATGGAAAATAGTTAATAATATTTCACAGTATTACTGTTTTGACTGTATTTCTGATCAAATAAATGCAGCTTTGGTGAGAATAACAGTCTTACTGACCCCAAACATTTGAATGGTATTGTGTGTATTTCACTCATTACCTCAACATAAAAATTTTGAAACAAAAAATACTTAGAACTAGTTAAAACTATGTGCATGCTAGCATACTTCATATCATTAGAGTATCATGCTATTAGCTTAGCAACATGCTAACACCAGTCTCTATTGAAATATGTGAGTCTCCCATGTGCTCGTGTCGGCTGTGGTGGGCATTGTCCATTTTATCTGTTAAATGTTATGTTATGACATACAATTATTTACGAATACTGTATTTGTTACACATTTAAATGACTTACAGTTGAAAAGTCAGCTTGGACATTCTGGATTTTGGCCTAATATACTGTATATCTGTCTCTATAGGCTTATATACAAATGTGTCAGTGCTAACATTATGTGTTATATGTTTTTTTTTTTTTTCTAAAATAGCCCATGCAAAGGACATTTTTATAGCATTTCATAGCATTGAAATGCTAATTAGATACAAGGTCTTATAGTAACAAATGCAGTTAAAAAAAACAAATTAATACTTGACAAAGCAGCAGTTTTGTAGAGACAAGTTTTACAATTTAGGATTTATCATTTCTTACTTTTCTGCCAACTTGCAAATTTATAACAAGTGTTTCTGAAACACACATTGCTGGTTTAATTTCATAACCACACACGCCATATTGGCTCCTGAAACAGTATAAGTTATGATTGTCTGGACCTTTGCTGGGAAGGTAATATTTAGACCTCTTGAAGCTTTAACTGAACACTCCTGAACTAGAGAAGGATATAATCTGTGCACAACTAATGCAACCGGCCTTTGATGTAAAGCATAGTAGCCACGTTATGTTGAGTGACAGTGCACCTGTTTAGCCAGTGTGTGTTTTAAAGGTACTTATCATTTTGCATGAGGGCCTAATGGACTGTGTTGTTTTTTTGCAGCAGCAGACGGCATCGGCAGTTTGGGAACCGAGCAGAGCCACATCACCGTTCCCGTGGCCGATCCCGGTGCCTGGGCCACCGCCATGAATAACCTGGGCATTGTGCCGATGGGCTTAACCGGGCAGCAGCTGGTATCAGGTAAAGCCCTGTGCCCTCCCTCCAGTGTGCTAATCCTGCTGTTTCATCCACAGCTCTCCCTGCTCTTCCCTTTCACGGCAGGGGGAATATAAAGCAGATATTAAACTGGGGTTCCCATATTCCCTCTGGCAAGCAGCACAGGCACCAGCCTCTCCAGCCAAATATGTGACCTTTAGAAGCAACACTACACATTGGATATTACATTGAAGCATGTTACAGTTTGTTGAGCTTTATTCTTCAGCTGAGATACTGGATTGTTGCGGCTCTGAAAAGCTCACGTCCTGGTGTGATGGTGGCACCCACTGCTTTCTCGCCTTAAGCCCTGGGCACTGGTCTCAATCCTCCCAGCTGACTGAAGCTTTGTAGAGATGGACGGTTTTCCTCATTGCTGTCTCTGATTGGCCAGAGATCATCAGCGGCCATCTGCAATCATAACAGCTCTGCTGCTTTTGTAAATGCCAGTTGCACAGAAATTGTCTCTTATAATCAGAAACATATATGATTTTATCTCAAATAAGCTGTGGATGCAGTGAGTGGTTGACAGTTTGTTTTCTCCATACACTGGCAATTCGCCTCTCTAGCTTTGACAGCACTCATGAATGGGAGTGAAAGTAGTTAAACTATAGTCAAGCTACTCTTTTGAAGAAGTAAGCTTGACCCAAAGCTGCCAACTATGATGCAACTATTTAAGTGAGCAATGTCTTCATATCTAAATGTTATAATCCAATTATATGACTTATCATTTGAGCAAGGGTGAACAGTGTATACTCTAAATTAAAACTACAGTACTAATACTTAATACTACATATACAAACAGTAATGAATAGCAGGAAATATTTTGCTCAATACGTGCTTGATTATTTCTCTCCTTACTTGCAATAGTAATGTGCAATATTTCTCTCCTCAAAAAAAGTAATTCAGTCTGCAAAATTAATAAATGTGCACTACCATTCACAAATACAGTAAAATAGTAATATTGTGCAAATAATATTATAATATAACATTTTAAAATATTTTTAAATTTTATGTATTCCTATAATGGCACTCCAGTCTTCAGTGTCACATGATCTTTCTAATATGTTGATTTGCTAATATTTCCTATTTTATCAATGTAGAAAACTGTTCTGCTGATTAATAGTTTTGTGGAAACTATTATATTTTTTTCAGGATTCTTTAATGAATAGGAAGTATACTTTTGTAACATTGTAAATGTCTTTACTGTCAATTTTGATCAATTTAGTGCATCTCTACTGAATAAAATAATTTTCAATCATTTCATAATAATCAATTTCATAATATCAATTTCTTTCAAACATATGACGAGTAGCATATATAAAAGTAGCTTGTTACTAGAAAAACTACATTTTGAATCTTTTTAATCATTTTGAATATAAAACTAAAAAAGTTACTGTAGTAGAATTGCTACTTTTTTGTTAACTATTCCCCAGCACTGGCACTGATGTCAGTTGTTCAGACAAATGAAGTCTCTCCTTGGTTTTGATCCTATTATAATTACTTTCACGCTAGGGAAGCCGTGGATTGAGGCAAATTAGGCTCAGATTAAAATGCATGAGCCGATATTTCAGATCATGATTATTTATGAGAATTTGGGAAGGCACAAGTCATTTGACTTGCATATAGGTTTTCTTTTTTTTGTTCTTGGGTGATTTCAGAAAGCATCTAAGAATGAATATTAAAACTATTATCCTCAGCTGCTGAGCTAAAGCCTCCGGTAATACGCCAAAGCTGAAAGAAACACTTCCAGTAATTCACACAAGGATTTTATATACAGTATCCTCTTTCTTTCTGTGTTTCTTTCACACATGTAGTACACGCAGGCTTCCAGCGATATGCCTCTAGATACCTGAAAGAGGATTTTGTCACACTAGCACAAATGCTGGCCTTTGAGAAAAAACAGGCTGGTTCGTCTCTGGCTCCGGGAAGACTATAATGACGCTGTCAGAAATTCCAGCTTCAAAGGAATGATTGGAAAAGATTCGGCTGGTTTTGTCGAATATGACAGATTATGCTGAAATAACCTCTGAGCTTTGTTTTACTTTCTCTCAGCATGTTTCCAGGCACACTTCAACATCACACATATTGCTTATGACACACACACAGCTTCTATTTTGTCCCATATCTGCTCATAAATTTTCTGCTCGCAGAGCAGATGCCCACTCGCACAATTTGTCCTCGCAGGGAGTTTCATTCTCAGTATTTCAGCACATTTTCTATTGATTATAAATGTTTATTTGCACCAGCTCATTAGAAGACATGCTTTGTGAGAACTTTTTTTTTTTCAGATGGCTTTCTCCCGCTGGATTGATGAAGCACAACAATGAATAGTTCTCTAAATATAGATGATTTTCTAGCAAATAGGAGTTGCTTTTGTTGCGGCTCCATTGTGAGAGTTTTACACAGAGCATGCTGGGAGATTTGGGTTCAGAAATGGTGTAAGCCCTGAATGTATGAATGCACAGATTTACACAAGATTCACCAAGGCTGCTTTAAGTGGCTTAGAAGGAGAAGAAGAAAGAAAGGGGGAATAAAACCCAAATCAGGCTCCACCAGAAACAGTTGCGTGCTGTCGCAATGACCTATTTAACTATTGCACTGTAATGACAAAGAAAGTCTTCCTGAGTGCTGTTTACAGGACCTAGAAATATGTATGTGAATACAGCCAATGAGTGTTTATTTATTCATTTTGGAAAAGTACATATGCACTGCATGTTTCAGAGTGGTTTTAAATTGATGATTTAACATTTGAAAATGAAGAAATTAAGAAAGCCATAAAAATTTGTATTGTAGTTTTAGTATTTTTTTTCTTTATTTGACAGTGAAATATTACAACAGTAATATTTCTTATTTTTGTTACAATTTAAATGTAATAATTTTAATAACATTACAGTACTACTATTATTGTTTTGTTGCTATTGTGATTATAATTGGCCAATTTTTTTGCAGCCCTACAAAAAAAGCACAGCAAATTTGGAGCTTTAAAAAAATATAATAATAATAATAATTATTATTATTATAATAATTATTATTTTACAGTATCATTATAATCATTCTTCTTACTGTTGTTGTTGTTATTATTACTATTGTGATTATAACTGGCCAAATTGTGCAGCCCTATACAAAAAAAGCACAGCAAATTTGAAGTTTTTCTTTTTCTTTAAACTTAATCACAGTATTTAATAGAAAAAGCACAATTAGACCCCCCCTTAATGTACACACCAAATAACTTCCGTTTTAATAGAACCTAAGCAGTACATGTTAAATGTAGGTTTGTTGTGTGACTCAGTGCTGCTAGAGTTATTCACTGTCATTTCGGGTGCTTTGGATAATTATGCATATTAGCTGTGGTGAGCAAAGACTGGAAATCTTTCAAGCCCCCAAAAAAAGCAAGACTGTAAAAAACAGCTGAGGCAAATTTCCTTGCGGATTATATATTTGGACTGCAGGGCCTGAGGCTGCAGGGGCGGGTGCTTTGCATTTAGCAATGGTGTTTGTGATGGGCTCTGATTAATGCCGTCTAACCTCTGAAATGATGAGCAGCTGCGTCCTGTAGGAACTAAATGTTTTGCAAGCTGCTGACTTCGTAGTGAATCCAATTTTAATGGAAAGCAGATAATAACGACAAATAAAACCTGAAGCAGGTTTTTGGAAAAGAAACAAGAGCTGTGAGCCAAAGGATTGAGTAGTCCTTGAATCATTCTGACTGAAGAAAAACAACATTAAGAAACGATAAATGTGAAGGCGTGTGTGTAATTTACCTTTTTACATTTTGATTTGGGTTTTGCATGGATCTCCCAATGCGTTTCACATGATTACAGCCGCTTGGAGATTTATGGATCATAATTTTCATCATCTCTTTTCCCAGCAAGGGATTCAAGATTTTCTTCCAGTTCAAGCATCTCGTGTTAGTTTTAGTGTTCTCCATTGTATTATGTCACTACAGGACAAAGTAAGTGGGATTGTCCTGATTAAGGTTGAAATATTACAACAGTGTGAAAATATTGAACTCTCAGTAACTGAATAATGTGAGCGGTGTTGGTGAAAATATGTTTAAATTGTAGTTTGACAAGCTACAAGCTAGTTAAAATTTAAATTTAAAGAAGCTCAAGTTACACTACAAGCTACTAACACAAAGTAGGTTATTGTTTCTACGTCAAACTATATTAAATCTGCCTAAGAGAGAAAAAGCTACACTGTTTTGAAAGCAGTTGACCTATTGCCATAGTTTTATCAGTCTTATTGATACCATTTTAAAGTGCTCTCTTCACAGTCAGCCATCATTAAAGGAATAATTCACCCAAAAATGTACACAGATCAATCACCGTTTACAAGGAAAAACAGTCCAAAACAGTTGTAAACAAATATGTTGGTGAATGTTGGTGTGAGAGGACTACAGGTATGGACCTTTTCGCTGGAGGAAGCGTTATTATGGATTATGAACTGGTATTTTGTCCAGAAGCGACGATTTAAAGTTAAAAAGTTGTTTCTTACAAACATGCAGCTGCTTGTCACGTCACAAGATGTTAATTGATGGACTGGAGATGTGTGCATGTGCAGAAAAATAAAAAAAAGTAAAAAAGCTTTTATTAGGCCACTATCATGACTGGGATCTTCATCTCATGTGAGTGAAGATTTGAAACATTTTACATAATACACAGTATTATTCATTTCTCTGTATGTCAAGCTGTTTTAATGAGAACAAATTACTGAGTGCTTATAAGTGGTTGACTCAGCACAGTAATTATAATGAACTGAACATGGCCTTATTAGTTAAGAGGTCGTATTAGTAAGACAAAACATATTTTCTCATTTTTATAGATGTGTCAACATTTCTTTTCGTTTTTTTTGTGAACATTATATATATTCTTTTACAGTGTAGTAGTGGAAGCACTTTTTAGATACATACAGTGAAAGTGCAGCTTACAGATAGGCTTCATATTTTTCAAATGCAGAATTGCAAAAGCAAGCTCTCAACAATCTCACTTTTGAGTGTTAATATGAATGCATTTTGACTTTTTAAATGTTGTAACTGCTGAATTATAACTCTAACAGTTTTAGAATAGAGGTTTAAGATTAGCTTCTGATGTGTCCTAGTCCTTCAACATGAAAGATATCAAATTTTGACACTGAACAGATTTATTTGTTTTCTCTATCATATAGGGCTGTCATCAAACACGTATATATAGTATAAAGTGTGCATGCAGGTATAAGACTTCTGTCATGGTTTACAGTGCACACGGTTTACTGCACAAATCCAATCCAGTCTCAGATCCTGTGCAGCTTAGTGTGATGAAAGCTCATTGAAGAAGAAACTAATCTTTAGTAGATTTTCTGGGTTTTGTCGTCTGTGATGAGAGCAGTGACCTGGTCTCTTCTCATCTCCGCTGGTCTTTCACCAGCTTTGCTCTTACTTCCTTGGCTTCTTTGTGGTTGTGCTCAGATGGTTCCAGTGCTGAGGTCCAAATCAATGACTGCATTTAGGACTTTTTCTGTTTTCCTCCTCAGACTCCATCTGTATACAGGGTTTTGATCCCAACCTTGGCATCATCACCCCAATAAACCCCATGATGGCTGGCATCAGTCTGGTCCAGTCCCATCCCTTGGCAGCAGAACTTCCTGTTATTAAGGAAATCATCCACTGCAAGAACTGCACACTGTTCCCTCAGAATCCCAGTAAGCGTTTTACAGCAGCCTACTGCAGCACAATTATTAGAGGTTTCGCCATAAAAGCAGGCACACAAATGAATGTGGCCTGCCCTTATTTACCTCCACTGAAGTCAGGGTAAATATATGAAGTACAGTCTGTGCCATTTTGAATGACCTGTAATTGTGTGGTAAAAAGTTCCACTGAAAGACCTGTAACTTTATGCCAGATATTTTATGGATACTGAAATCGCAACAACCACAGGACAGTTTTTATAGTTTTTATTAAATCCCCCAATGTGGAAAATCAGAGAAATTTAGAAAAAATTATTAAATCTGTAGAGCATTTGTTCTAAATACTATAAATCTAAATGAACCCTAAAACATAGTTCACTTTACCCACATGGTCTGCATACTGCATAAGAATCTAATTACTCCAATTCAATTCATATTCTTATTGTTGTTAATGGAAGTAAATTAATGATAATTCAACAATGTAATGTCAATATAAGGTAACGTGTCATAATTGGAAAGAAGAATGTTTCATGTTTAAATGTTTTAAGTCCCAGATTTTCAGTGTGGCCTCAGACTTCTGAACTCTTTTATGTACTGTATTTTCCTAAATATTCATTCTTGTTTTTTTAATCATCTGGAACCTGCTGCGACTTGTATTCCAAAGCGACTTATATAATGCAATTAGCGGCAAGCCCACAAAACATGCACCACTTTCGTATACACACATTTATATTTGCACTGAATTACAGAGGTACCTTAGCCCAAGTTTATGTGTATATTGCATTTCCCACATGCCGGTAATTTCAGTTTTGATTTAAGTAAATTTGTTTGGTTAGGTTTTTATAATCAATGTTGTTCATAATGAATGTCACTATAATTTATGATTGTTTTAGACTTATATAATTCATACCTGTTTTGAAGTTGTGGAGTGAGGGGAACTAAAATAAGCTACATGTTTATATTGTTTGCAAGTGTTTCTTTTTATTTCTTCTTATTGTGCAGATCTTCCTCCTCCCTCCACCAGAGAGAGACCTCCAGGGTGCAAGACAGTTTTTGTTGGTGGCCTTCCAGAGAATGCAACAGAAGAGATCATCAAAGAAGTGTTTGACCAGTGTGGCGAGATTGTCGCCATCCGCAAGAGCAAGAAAAACTTCTGCCACATTCGTTTTATTGAGGAGTTCATGGTGGACAAGGCCCTCTACCTTTCTGGTGTGTCTTTGTTTTTTTGCTTTGTTTTTTGTTTTGTTTCGCTTCGTTTTGTTTCGTTAGTGAACTTATTGTTTCTCTATCTTTCTGATGTGTTTTTATTTATACAAGTACATTTTTATTTTGCCAGAGGACTGATTACATTTTCTACCTCTCTGGTGTGTCTTTGTATTTTGTTTTGTTTTGTTTTGGAACCTATTGTTTTGTTTCTCTGATGTGTTTATATTTATTTTGTTTTGTTAGGGGACTGATTACATTTTCTACCTCTCTGGTGTGTCTTTGTGTTTCGTTTCATTTTGTTCCATTTCATTAGGGAACTTATTGTTTTGTTTCTCTATCTTTCTGATGTGTTTTTATTTATACAAATAAATGTTTGTTTTGTTAGGGGACTGATTACTTTTTCTACCTCTCTGGTGTGTCGTTGTTTTTTATTTAGATATGTATTTTTTTTTTTTATTATGGAACTCATTGTTTTGTTTCTTTACCTCTCTTATGTGTTTTTTTTTATTTATACATGTAATTTTTGTGTGTTTCTCTTGTCTTATAATAATAGATGATAACATAGTAGGAACATACATACGTCTTGCATTTTTCTTTGCTGAAAAGACCAGCTTAAATCAGCTTCCAATCAGCTAGGTGCCAGCGCATATGCAACCTCTGATGTATATGCTGTAACATACACGTAACATAAGCTGATGCCCGGCTGTACTGTTTTGTTCAGCAGTGGCTTTATGTTGCAGGAAGAAACATTATAGAATGAGCAAATCCTATTTCACATTCAATATGTTGATTCTAGTGCACTGATATTTGATAAATGCAAGCAGCCTGTACGAGAGCTCTGTTTGCTGAATAATGTTTGTTTTCCTAGGCTATCGGATGCGCATTGGCTCCAGCACTGATAAAAAGGATTCGGGTCGCATACATGTAGATTTTGCTCAGGCGAGAGATGACTTGTATGAGTGGGAGTGCAAACAAAGATTGCTGGCACGAGAGGAGCGGCACCGACGGAAAATCCAGGAGGACTGGCTGAGACCTCCATCACCTCCTCCCATAATGCACTTCTCTGAGCATGAAGCAGCTCTTTTGGCTGAGAAACTGAAAGGTAAGCTTTCCCACAGACGGTGGTGCCATGATCTCATCTAGCCTTTAAAGCACAGATTTGTCATCATTAATGTAATGCCCAGAGAAATTTGGGTTCTTAGAAAAAGCTTCAAGGCAGAACTTTTATGCTTCTAATAAAGGCAGAATGTGGTAAGATGACCTACACCGCCAGGTCTGCCTTCCTTCAGACACTTTGCAGCTGTCCTCAACTGATCTCTGATGATGTGACAGACATTAATGAGTGGCTACATAGTTTTGAGGCTTTCCTGTCTGCAGCTGCCAGCCGAACAGCCCCAGCTGTTGTTTATTCTGTGAGACTGGTGTGTTTATATGATCAGCAGTGTTGGGGAAAGTTACTTTTAAAAGTAATGCATTTTTGAGGAATACTGAATCTGTGTTTCTTTTTTGTGAGTGAGATGAATTAATGCATATTCATATTTATTTTAGAACTACAGTAACATCTTCTGATTTCTCTCAACATGGGGACAGGAGAGCTGTCAATCAATAAATTGAAAAAAAAAGTAACGCGTTACTTATTTGAAAAAGTAACAGATATTCTCTTGTAAATTAAAAAGTAATGTGTTACTTTACTAGTAACTTGAAAAAAGTAATCTGATTACGTAACTTGCGTTACTTGTAATATATTACCCCCAACACTGATGATCAGCTAGTTCCGTTCATCAGCTTCAGTGAGACCAATGATTGCCAATGAAGTGAACACTCAGTACCAGGCTTCTGGAAAGCCAAAGGGTTTCCAAGGTTAGCTAAATAGTTTTCATTTGCTTTTAGGGTGCTTAAATGTGCTTAAAATGGGTTTTGCTTGATTCTAGTCTAGAAATCGGATAGTGTGCAAAAGTTTGTTCATAAATTGCTCTGTCACAGCAGTGGAGACCTCCTGCACTTCCACTCTGGTCTCATCTGAGTTTCAACTTTGTATCAGATGTTTCTCCAAAAATTGTTGACATGATGTAAAAGTACAGAGCTGTGGATAGCAGCTGAGATCATTCTTTTTTCTGTATCGGAGACATGTGTGAGACTTAAATATCCCATTTTCTCTTATTTAATGTAATTCTTGTCTATAAGAACCAAACAGGACATAGTTAGGGGCTGATTGTTTTGTTTTGTTAGTGGACTGATTTTTTGCTTTGTTTTTGTTGTGTTGTCACTGATATATATACTGTGTGTGTGTGTGTGTGTGTATATATATATATATATATATATATATTTGTTTTTTTTTGTTTGTTTTTTGTTAGGGGACTGATTTTTTTGTTTTGTTTTATTTTGTTGTTTTGCTTTATTTTATTTTGTTAGGAGGCTGATTTTTTATGTTTTGTTTATTTTTTGTTTGTAGGAGACTTTTTTTTATCTTGTCTTGTCTTGTGTTAAGGGACTTATATGCTTTGTTTTTTGTTTTGTTAAGGGACTGATTTTTTGCTTTGATTTTGTTTTGTTATTAGGGGACAGTTTTTTTTGTTTTTTTGCTTTGGTTTTTGTTTTGTTATGGTAGGGGACTGAGATTTTTGTTTTGTTTTGTTAGGGGACTGATTTTCTTTTTCTTTTTTTTTTTTTAGGGATTTGTAAGTGTTGCTTCAGCAACATTGCTCAGGGATTGGCTGTAATTATTCTGCAGATCTCCTACTGTTTTCACAGACAAAAATAGTTACTGTGAGGTTTAAAATATTTAACCATGTTTATTTCTGAATCTAGAGAGGTTTGAACGCTCATGCAATATGTCAAAATTTCAATATACTGGATCATTTTCAAGGCTGTGTGCATGCTGTGTTTCCACCTCAGAGTTACGCCAATCCATCACACCCCTTTGACATTCACACATATTTGTAACGTCACCTTTCATGTTTTAATTTCAGAGCTGGTTCCTGGCTGACAGCTGTTTTCCCATGCTGTGATTTGATTACAGCTAGCGGCTCCAGGAAGGTAGTGATGGTTGAGTTGTGCTGGCTGCAGTGGTTTCCATGCCTCTCTGAGCTCTTGTCCCTCTGGATAGACTGCTTTCATTTTGATGATGGGGACTTGACTGCAGCCTCCACCTCATCAGCAATCACAGCACTTCCCATGTCAAGCACTTCCCATTCTCCCTGCGTGTCGCATCCCCAGCTCTGTCTGTATGTTCTCATGTTTATTGAGCCCAGGAGGCAACAGACAAAACATCTCAGATGGGGCCACAGTATTCTGGTGTCTGGCACAGTTCTGCTCATGACTGACATCCAATTGCCTCTTCAGCAAAACCGGTTTAAACTCAAGCAATTATGCTACAAATATTTATTGACTACAGCTAGCGGCACCTGTTTAAGCATCAGCAGAATGCAAATGAACATTGGAATTTGAGTTCAAGATGTTTTTAGGCACATTTTGTAATGGGGTGAACGAGACGTGAGACGTGCGGATCCATATGCAAGGATTTATTTCCAAGACGTGGTCATATAACAGGCATGGGTCAAACAATGGCAAACAGGTACAACACAGGCAAGACAAAGAGTAATCCTAGGACAAGCGTGGGTCTTCGATCGGCGAACAGAATCCAGAAGGCTTGATAAAAGGGGTAATCCGTAAACACAAACAATAGTCCAGACAGGGGCAAACAGAGTCCAAACGGCAAGACGATAGGGCAATCCGAAATACACAGGCAAAGATCTTCACACAGGAAAACAGGCAAGGCAAGGCAAGGCAAGACTAGACTAGACTAGACTAGACTAGACTAGACTAGACTAGACTAGACTAGACTAGACTAGACTAGACTATGAACTAGACCAGGAACTGGCTCCGTAAAGTAGCTAACGCTAGAAGAGTGATTTATATAGTGTGTGTTATTGGTAGCAGCTGTGTATGATTGGTTTCAGGTGAGCTTGTGATTAGTGCAATGGAGCATGGGAAATGTAGTGTTACAGTCTGTGTAGTGTGAGAGTCCATGTGGAGAGCGGGTGACCTCTGGTGGTGAGTGAACGGAAGTTTATAGACCAGATTCGTGACACATTTGTGCAACTAATTTTTATTATTATTATTATTATTTTTATGTATAGATTTTATTGCTTTACCCAGTTATTTATTTTTAGTTTTATTACATAAAAAAATTAAATTATTACATTTTACGAAAAACAGTATCTTGTAAAAATCTATAAAACTATACACAGCTCTGGAAAAAATGTAGAGAAAATAATTTTTCTGAAAATTCTTGAAGTTTTTCTGGATTTATGATTTATAGTAATATGTTTGAGTAAAACGTAATTTTTGTTTTATTCTGTAAACTACTTATGACATTATTTCCAAATTTTAAGTAAAAATGTTGTCCTTTAGAGCATTTTTTGACAATTGGTCAAAATAACAAAAAAAGATGCCATGTTTTCAGACATGTTTATATTAATTTTTAGACAACACAATACCAATGTTTTAACTTCAGAGGTGTTAAGAAATCAATATTTGTAGGAATAACCCTGATTTTCAATCACAACATGAAAACTGAGAATTTTCAATTGGCCTAATTCTTTCCAGAGCTGTTTTACACAATTGACGAATGTCCCTGAATTGTACCGTTCCACAACAAACCACAATTCTACATTTCATTAATAAACATTATAAATAAATAAAGTCAATAAAGTTAGTGTACTTTAAGGAGATAACAGTGACAGTATTGAGCTTAAGGGGAAATATGAAATGTGCAAAGAAAATGAAAGGTAAATATCAATTCTGAACAGAAAATGTGGATTGTTTATTGTCATTTCTAATCAAATTATGTAAAAAGTGTGGAAATATTAACCCTTGTGCGTCAATTAAAAAAAAGTTACACATAGGTTCATAGAGGACAAAAATGTCCATGTCAAAAAACTGTCATAAAAAATTGAAGCTTGGGAGTACAGACTTAAGTTTGGTCTCATTTTAAAGAAGACCCTTGACAGATTATTGTTAACATTAAAAAAAATTGAAACCAAAAAAGTTATAGAGGTTTAAGTTTATGAAAATTATTTATGAGCAATTTGTTATATAAAATATATATTTTATAAAACATTTTGAACTCAAAAATTGATAGAAAATCAAAGCCATAAACCTAAACAAGTTGTGTTCCAAATTTGAGGTTGATATCTCAAAAAATGAGCTTTTAGTAAGATTTTGTTTGGGTGCAGTACCAAACTTTTCCACTTAGATTCCAGCAAAGCTCCACTGGCGTACACAGTGGTGGGATTTGTGATTCGCAATAGAGTATAATTTCTCTCTCTCAAACATAACAGGTGCACACACACGAACACACAAAAATTGTATTTAGGACACACATACAAACCACACTCTGACATCCATACCAACATACTCACACAATTATAGCTGCATAATTTATCCAATTGACTCTATAATATGCATAAGCAGAAAACAGGAATAAAGCGAGTATTTGCTTTATATACCAAACTTGAAAAAATGGCACCATCTAGTAAAAAATAGTAAAAATTTAAAATTTGAAGCCTTGCCAACAGAATGAAAGCCTATTAACTTATATTGCATCATTTTATAGTTAAATGGACCTGGGATTAAAAATTGCAATTTTAATGGGTTTCAATGAGGACATTTTTGTCCTTAAGGTCCTGAGAGGAACTATTTTTTGTTCCTAGTGTAAAATAGATGTATTAAAGGAAATGAGGGTGAAATATTAAAATTCCAATAAAAAACACACCTGTGCCAAAATGTATGCAGTTGGCATTAACACAGGCAAAATTATCTAAAAAAACAAAGCTGAAAAAGACAAAAATGTCCATAAGGTCGCACAATGATTTAACATTTTGTGTATTTAGCATTCATAATGAAATTAGCTTTAGCCAGAGTTGCCATTTTATTTCACAAATGTTTAAAATGAAATTTCTGTCAGAGAATACCCATATAATGTTCTTAAATGTAACAGAAAATGACATTATGGAAATTGTTTCAGAAATAAAGAACAAAAATGGAAGAGTTCACTTGTGATGCACGTGTGTTTGTGTGTGTGTGTGCATATATATATATATATATATATATATATGTGATATGTATACAGTATACACCGTATTAGACTGTTATGTTTGTGTGTGTGTGTGCATATATATATATATATATATATATATATATGTGATGTATGTACAGTATACACCGTATTAGACTGTTATAGTGGACAAGTCATTTAAAGTGTTTTTTTTTTAAGAATTTATTTGCTAGAAGACCAAACATTTTTTTAAAATACCGTAGCGTAAGAGTGTAGATGTACATTAAAAAGCCCTTTTTAATATAAATGCACCGTTTCCCTCATCCTCAAATCTGGCCGTTCTTCAGCTATTTTTTAACATATTGACTCTTAATTCTATCCATTGCTGCTTTCTGTCTCTTGCATTTGGAAACACTTTAATGCTATTCTTTCAAACAGCCCCTGGTTAATGCTTTCTGGCAAGTAAATGCTCATTGCCACATTACGTTTTCATGGAAAAATTAATATGAGCGATGTTTAAAACAAAGCTAATTTCCCGACCATAACTGACGCTGACTGAATTGGCAGTAGCGTGGCGGCTTACATAGTGTCAGAGTTACGGAGAGGTCGGATGACTGAATGCTGGGAATTTTGAGGGAGCGTGTGGAGATTTCACATTTGCATTGCTTGTGGAGGCTCTCATTAGACGTGAGACAGAGCAAGCTCATTTGACTGTGGAAATTATTTTTATTCTCGTCAGATGACATTTTTGCCTGAGGGTTGGGAGAATTCAATTTCCTTTAATTAGCTGGGAAGTTTGAGTGCCACATTAATAACATACCTGCTCTTGATCTCAAACGCTCAGAGTCCCTAACATCTATTTATTTGAAAAAAGGACTAAAACGGATATCAAATCTAAAATTCAAATGAAATGAGTTGAGCACATATTTTAAGGACCTGGAATATGGAGGTTCAGTATAATTGATACATATCTCGTGATGTCATTCTTGAAATTGGTTATACTGTGGTGAGATGAAGCAATAACAGTCTGGTGAAAAAGTGCACAGACGCAGGGAATGATGTTGTTTCTGCACACAGGATGTCATTAAGGGAGGGATCGAATTTACTGCCAGCCCTACTGCACTGACTTTGTGGCAAAATTCAATTATTCTTCCAATTTCAGTAATGTATTTCACACAGGTCCACAGGGAGCAGATTACTGAAGCTTGGGAGAGGCCACACTCAATGCCTCGTGTCTCAGCTACTCAGGCTGAAATTACATGTCGTGTTTAGACAGGGAAAATGCAGGGTTAGTTACTGATTCATGAGCCGTGACTGAACACACTGATGTCCAATAGAAAAAGACAATGCAGGGAAAGAATCTTTAAATTAGGCTCTAAAGTTAGAGCTGTAGGGTCCAATCCCGATCTCCCTATCATTTCTTTTCCTCTCAATACTGCACGTGTAATTAGAGGTGGCAAAACTAAATCATGTAAATTTAGCTCTTAAAATGTAATATCTTAAAAAGTAAAGTTTGTCAAGACAAGTCTTGTCTGAAAGTGTAGTAATGTGTTTTGTGAAGGTTCTTGCGTACTGATTGCTTGAGAAGTTTGGAAAGAGATTCAGAGTTTGAAGGTTATAAGGGTTGTATAATGTGAAATCTCAGGAAGAGAGATTTTGAAGTGTGAAGGGTATGTAGGCCTTATGTAGTTTGAGGATAGATTAGAATTTTAAAACTATGTTGCTAGGGTGTTCTAGTGGTTGCTATAGGAACCTGCTGGTGTGGTTACTAGACAGGATATACAGTAGGAATGGTTGGATATATGTATAGACGGATGGGTGTGCAGCTACTTAAATCAGGTTACTGAATATTGAACTGTTGGATTTTGAACATTCTTTGAACATTCCATCAATACATGATTTTTTTTAACCGTTCACTAGAGGAAAACTGTAAGACTAAGAAAGAACAGCCTGAAAGGAATATTGAAAATATATATTTAAGCAGCCTCATATTGTTCCAAGCACTATAACAGTAGTACATATAACTTCAGAACTATATTTCAGTCTTCTAAAGACATATAATAGCTTTATATGAAAAACTGTGGAAAATGTAAATATAAAATCAGTGACATTTAAAGTTGCACATACAGTGTTGTGACATATAGTGAAACAGATTATCAAAAACGTAGTTCTATGCATTGGTTGTTGATTGGATGGAGATCTGAATGTGAACTTGCTTGATTGTAAGAAAGGCCCAGGGTTTAAGTGAAATAAATGATTGGAACAGCCCAGCTATGTCTTCTGAGAGAAGTCTGTCAAAAATTAAATATATGGATCAATTGTTCATAATAAGATCATTTAAGATGTAATAGAAAATAATTTCCATTTCATGCCGACTTATTGTTAGTCAACCTGCACCATAGTTCCAGATTTTATATATTTGAGAGCATATTTGATATGAGACTCAAGGTCTGTAACAAGTTTAGCACACATATCGTAGCGATGCAACTGAAGAACTATTTATGTTCCCCAACAACCTTTCTGTAAAAAGTTCTTAAAAGAGCTATTTTCCCATTATCTATTTTACTATTATCCTAATGTGAAAATCATTTTAAAGGGGTCATATGATGCAATTTCAAGTTTTCCTTTCTCTTTGGAGTGTTACAAGCTGTTTGTGAATAGATAAGATCCCTAAAGTTGCAAAGACTAAAGTCTCAAACCCAAAGAGATATTCTTTATAAAAGTTAAGACTCGTCCACGCCCTCCTAAAACGCCTTGTTTAAACACGCCCCCACATATCTACATCACTGTGTGGGAAGAATTGCATAACGCCGCCCAAATGTTCACGCAAAGACAGAACGCGTAACTTTATTGTTGCTGCCACCGCCGCTACCATGTTGTGAAGACGCTGTGTGTTTATTTGCGAAAGCAAAACTACTTTGTTTGGTCTTCCAAAAGAGAACACGACTAGAAATCAGTGGTTAAGTTGTATTTACAACGCAGTGTAGAGTAGGGCTTGTTGTTTGTCATTTCTCCGATCACAAATGCAGACATGGTTTTATGTTTACGCGGTGCGATATGCTACGCGTAAAAAGACAGTATAAATCACAACCCGATCTCATGAAAGTGCGTATAAATAGTACGCCAAATAAAAACGAAAACTCGTGGTATTGATACGCAAAAATGGACTTTGGCGTGTATATGCTACGCGATGGGTAGGTTTAGGGTTGTGGGGTAGATGCATATCATATGTACGCGAAAACTGCGTATCATATGCACGCAAACAAATTTCATATCATATGCACGTGAAAACTGCGTATTATATGCACGCCAAACACATGCGTACCATATGCACGCCAAAGTCCATTTTTGCGTATCAATACCACGAGTTTTTGTTTTTATTTGGCGTACTATTTATACCCATTTTCATGAGACCGGGCTCATAAATCATTATAATCCGTAATTATGTCCCCACTGGATGCAACAAATGCCTCGTTTATAATGGGTTTTAATGTTTATGTCTCGTTGCTCCGGCCGGGACACGGCATCACAGTATGGTAAGGGGTGTAACATTTCCGTCACACGCTTGAGGTATTCGGCCAATCACAACGCACTGGATAGCTGGCCAATCAGAGCACACCTCGCTTTTTCAGACCGATGAGCTTTGTTAAAATCGACACGTTTCAGAAAGGCGGGGCATAGAGGAGAAACAATAATGTACAGTATGTGGAAAAGAATGTGTTTTTTGAACCTTAAACCGCATAAACACATTTCATTACACCAAATACACAAAATAATGTTCTTTTTAGCAACATCATATGACCCCTTTAATAATCTAAAGAACATTTTCTACTGTAAAGACCTTTTGTCCAAAGCAAAGGTTCCACAGATGTTAAAGATTCTTAAACCAGAGATACCAATAGAGAACCTTTATTTTTAAGAGTTTATATGTAACTTGAAAGCTTTTCAGTTAAAAAATGTGCTCTCAAGTAAGGGCGTTTGAACTGTATGCTGGCTTTGTCAAGCCCACAAAGTAAGTGTCACAGCAGTCTCTGTCATAATTAGTTGAAGTAAAAATGACAGTTTTCCTCATTCATTTCTCCAGATGACAACAAGTTCAGCGACGCAACGGCAGTGCTGTTCACGTGGATCGACAGAGGCGAGGTGAACCGGCGCACGGCGAATCATTTCTACTCCATGATCCAGTCGGCAAACAGCCATGTGCGGCGCCTAATGAACGAGAAAGCTCAGCACGAGGAGGAGATGGAGCTGGCCAAAGAACACTTTAAGAATTCCCTGCTTGCCATTCTCACACAATGTAAGATACCTCCTGCCTTCACTGTTTGTATCCCAACTGGTTACTATGAGATTTTCATCTAGTGTTGCCATGACAACCACTCATCCTTTGTACCGACCAAGATGATATAGTCGTCCTTAAGTGGGCTCAGTCTCTGATCTGATTGTTGGACTTTTCTCGCTCATCTTGATATGACTGTATTGTCAGTAGGAGTGTATTTGTATGTCCAGAACACCATATACGTTACACTGCCCCTAACTGCAACAGGCGAGCTCTGTTCCAAAATCTAGAGAGCTGCCTACATAGGCAGCATTTTAAGGCATCATAAGTGAGCTTTCTATGAAGAGGGTTTATAAAAGGTACACATTAGAAAAGCCGACACATTTATCCTTTGCTAAGAAAATAATGCTGTGATGCACTGAGACAAAATCCATCTTAAGCTGCATCACATTCACCTTTGAACATGACATATCATGTTCTAAATCCAGTCATTTCAATAGAAACAGAAATTGCGTGGCTAATGAAAGTTATCATTGTCTCTGATTGTATTCACAGAGATCAGAACTATGTAATCATTTTTATGCTGTGTCCTTTTTAGAGGTCTGCACAGGCCTAGCAAAGTTGAAACAGAACCGTGCGTGAATGGTACCATTAGATTTTAAAGGAACACTCCACTATTTTTGAAAATAGGCTCATTTTCCAACTCCCCTAGAGTTAAACAGTTGAGTTTTACCGTTTTCGAATCCATTCAGCCGATCTCCGGGTCTGGCGGTAGCACTTTTAGCAGTAGCTTAGCATAGATCATTGAATCTGATTAGACCATTAGCATCCATTAGGGGAGTTGGAAAATGAGCCTATTTTCAAAAATAGTGGAGTGTTCCTTTAAGGCCGAACCTGAAAAACATTAATTCTCTGTATAATTTATCTGCAGCTTTATTATGCACAATACAGTAAGATTACTGGTTATAAAATCTTATATAAAAAAACATTGTGGGAACATTGTTTTGAAATGTTTCTAAATCAAAATATAATTTGAAGACAAACTATAACATAATTTGAACGTTTATTTTTAATATTCTAAGAATGTTAAGATGTCCAGTTTTCTTGTTGTGATTATAACATTATTAAAGGTTACAAAATGAGGTTCTATTTCAGTTCGGATGCTGTTAGAAAGCAAGGCAGCTCACTAGTCGTGGAACAGAGCCACAGTGTTTCCTTTACACAGTTCACAAGACTTCACTGCAGATACAGTGGGTACGGAAAGTATTCAGACCCCCTTAAAGTTTTTCTTTTTTAATAAATCTGCAAAAATGTCAACAATTCTGTGTTTTTCTGTCAATATGGGGTGCTGTGTGTACATTAATGAGGAAAAAAAATTAACTTAAATGATTTTAGCAAATGGCTGCAATATAACAAAGAGTGAAAAATTGAAGGGGGTCTGAATACTTTCCGTACCCACTGTATACAATATACAAATGTACACTAGGAGATATGACTGCATTGAGACCTAGCTGCCTATGTCAGTGTGACTGTAGCCATAGCCCATAGAAGAGCCCTGGGTAAGTACAGTCTCAGTGGAAGCACTCAGACCATATAGCAGATGTGGAGATGTTCATCTTAACTTTAAGGTAGGCCAACATCAGATTCACTCATCTTTTTTTGCAGCCCGGACAGGTGAGAAGCTAATATCCCAACTCAAACAAAGAGTTAAGAAATGCAATTTGCTTGAATGAATATGTGTGATGGAGATTTGTAATTGATAGCTTGACAGTAGTTACACAAAGACACTTTGCACCATATGTGCATGAAGTACTAAGAGAAATGTATTTTAGAATTACGCCAGTTGTAGAAAAGAAGATGATTGTTTAATTGTTTACTAAACAGTAGACTTGGTCAAATTAATAAATAGCAGGCAACAGTTTACAATTGGTCCAAATCTCAATCCTAATGCAAATCCAACATGTAATGCAAACATAAAAAACTGCACAGGAACCCATTTTGAGCTAAATCCTCATTCAGTGTTTGACATCAAACACTCAGTACTTTTTTAGCACTTCTCCAGCAAATCCATCATTGTAGACTGTTGCCTACCTCAGTCCTAAGGAACTGAAACAGCAGCTAATGAGATGTAAGTACAACAGACACGATCAGGGGCCTCTCAGAGAAGTGTCACGAGGGTCCTGATGTGTCTGACTGCTGGCGCAGATGCTGAGCTCTACATAAATGGCTTGTCTTGTCTGACTTCCTTACCCACCAAAGTTGAGCAGATTACGGCTGTGTTCACCGCTGCCACCAGGCAAAAGGCATGGGACCATTTCTCAAAAGCGCAGCGCAAGAACATAGACATTTGGCGAAAGCAGAGCGAGGTTGGTATTCCTTCTTCCCTTTTGTCATGCTGACTCTACATAAGGGGTCTCAAACTATGGGCCAAGATTTGTCATTACAAATCAATTTTCACTATAGTCTGGCCTTAATATATTTAAAAGCCAAAGTATTGCACCGATATATACTATATTTATTATACATATTTCAAATTTGTGTGTTGTAAAAATGCTTGTTCTCTGAAGGAGAACACCACCTGGCTGGTGGCCCCCAGGTAATGTAGTTTGAGACCCCTTCTCTAGATGGTACACTGACACGGCAGCTGTTTATATGGCAGTGTATCTTGTGCTTTTCATTGTACAGACTTGTGGACCCTCACACAGCAAAAAACATCCCTGTTTTCTAGCCTCTGCTCTTTCATGCAGCAGAGCTCTCTTTGAAATTGCCACCTAGAAAGAACCTCCATTGCTGCCATGGCAACAGATACTGGCAGGATTATAATGATGCTCATGAGTGATTAGCCTGAATTAATTGTTAATAACTCATCCAATTTGAATTAGGTCTCTATGAGGAAGGAAAATTGAGGTGCGTGTTAACTTACAATGTGCCTGTATGCATCTTTGCATAGAAATCCCTGAATTCTCTGGAATGCACAATATGGAATTTCCATATTCATAATATGGAATGTCACCAGTATGCAAAATTGATGTTAGTGCAAACAGAATACTCAATGAACCCTGAAACCCCTCACTGGTGATAGACTGCAGTCTTACCTCCAGCCATCTGACTTTTTCCATGACTGTATATCATGAGCAGTGATGTGAGGCCCGAAACCTAATCTTAGAAATACACTGACTGTATTGATTAATTGCTTTAAGTCAAGTCTATGAAAGGATTCCATTTCAGTTCACAGTCGCCAAGAGGTAAGACATCAGTGTTGTGGCAGAGTCTTTGGTGCTGTGAGAAGTGAAAGCCAGTTAAGATGCCACCCCTGTGAACATTTTTATATATTCATATATTTTAATTTAATACAGATTTTAAACCAACATACACAATCACCGCTGGAAAAAAAAACAAAACTTTGAGCTTCTGACTCAAAACATATTATTACAGCCTTGTGACAGAGTGACAACTAGCCTCAGTCTCCCTTATTTTGTTGGCCAGAAATGGCTCTTTGTGAATGCAGTCTTTATAAAAGAAATTATAACAAATTTATTGATTTTTCCAGAATAACTGGAAACGCCACTGGAAAAGTAATGGATTTTCTTTGGTCAAAAGTTGTGGGAACCTTGTAAAACGAAATTGTGAGAATTGGAGAGAAATGTGATATCAGAAACGAGCCAGAACTCAACCTGAATTCCTCTGATACTATGGCTTTCAAGAAACAGATGAAGGATCAGGCAAAACAGTGCTAGAATAAAATGTACTCAATCACAGATAAAGTAAAGCTCAAATGCGCTCCCTTTATAGAGTCAGATCTGCAAGATTTCACAGTGGTGGCATTAAACGTCCTTTGTGCTGATCCCTATAATGGCTATCAGAGGATCAGTGGGCTTGGAAGTTTGTGTAATGTGATTTTTACGCTCCATTTTCAGAGCTAGACAAATGAACTTTCACTATTGCACGGCACAGAGACAGCAGAGCCTCGGTTTTCCCTCTGGGTTGTATTTTTAAGTTATGGAATCAATCACCAGGGCCTGTGTTTGCCAAATCATTGCCTGTTTTTTCATCCTGTCAAAAGTTTCCAGGTTAAATTAGAGTATTATTAGAGTAGAATTGCAGAAAAACATTTCATCTGTATGTGTGATTGTCATATATGTTACTGCCACATTTACACAGCAAGTGAAAGTATAAAAGTGTGTCCTTGTAGAATCACTCAGAGCAGAGGAAATGTTAATGTGTGCAAAATGTAATCTTTAATCATTCAAGGTCTCGGACAGAAGCCAGTAATGGGATGTGTGTGTGTGTGTGTGTGTGTGTGTGTGTGTGTGTTTGTTTGATTTCTGTATTGTGCTCCATTAGGAGCTCAGAAATGCTCACAGTGAAGATATCATGGGAATTCGAAGAGAAGAGGAAATGGAGATGTCAGATGAAGACTTGGAGGAAAACCCCTGCAAAAAGATGAGAATGGAGGACACGGGTAGGCCTGTGATCAGCCGCTGATTATCATAATCATGATTAATTAGGATACTGGAGGCAGAGACTGACTGTGCCTAATAAACAACCCTAGATTTGATGGCCTAACATCTAGTTTATATTCACTGTTTGTGACTGTACAGCGCAATTAAAATGAACAATAAACCTTCAATAAAGGTCACTGTTAATTGGAGGATAAGAGGAATGTGTAATGCAGTGCCACAGAGACCTTTGCTCAGTGCCCACATAATTACATTTAATTAACAATATTGTTTTTTTTGTCTGCTAGGCCAAAAGTTTAAGATTTAAGATTTAACAAAAAATAAACAAATGCATACACTACTGTTCCAAAGTGGGGTAAGGATTAAAGTTTTTTTTTAATGTTTTTGAAAGAAAACTCCTGTGCTCATAAAGGCTGCATTTATTTGATCAAAACAGTACAGTAAAGTACAGTAATATTGTGAAATATTATTGCAATTTAAAATAGCAATTTTATTATTTGAATATAATATAAACGTAATTTATTTCTATGACGCAAAGCTGAATTTTCAGCAGCCATTACTAAAGTATTCAGTAATTTTGCTTCAGAGATCATTCTAATATGCTGATTTGCTGCTAATAAACTGTTCTTATAATTATTAGTCAAAAATTGAGCACTTAATGAAGTGTGGAAACTAAGTATGAAAGTGTTTTTTTTTTTCAGTATTATTTGATGAATTTAAAGTTCAAAAGAACAGCATTTATTTGAAACTTTAAATCTGAATTTATTTGTTATAATAACATAAAAGTCTAATACTTTCATTTGCTAAATTTAATGCATCCTTTCTGAATAGAAATATCATATTCTTTCAAAAAATCTTACTGATATCACATTTTTGAAGGGTAGTGTTTAAATAAATCATAATTCATAAATAAATAATAATTTGTGAAAAAGACGAATCAGTATTTTTCCCACCAGCCCTCAATCACATTATTTATTTAATTTGCAACAATAGTAGGAAAGTTACAGCCATAATGTAACACAATGCTGGAAGAAGTTTGCATATGATGCAAAACTGAATTGTTTATCATTTTTTAAATTATTCTAACTGATGCTTTCAAGGGTATCACAGTTTCACATCATTTTAATAATACATCATCTATGTCTGCCAGCTAAACATTACAAACCAATGCACTTTTCATTTGCAAAGCATTGAAACACATGTACATGATCAGTGAATGTAAGATGGACATGTAGAGTGAGTGCAGCCCTGGTCCTGTAGGGACATGTTTTATGCAATATTCATAAATTAAGATAAAACACTGTAAATAATTATTCGCCGTTAGTTCATAATACCTAACAGATTAACTAATGAATAGAACTTTTGTAAAGTGTCAGTCGACTGGTTCATCAGGAAAAGTCCATCTCCAGATAGTGATTGTAAAGTATCAGGTTAATAGTAATTCCCAATCATTCCTTGATTTAATGAAAAAAAAAAAAGCTTGGTTTAATGTCAAGCACAATGACCCTGTTAGCCTCTAATCAAATCATCTCCTCCGTGACCACTTGTATTTATTAGCTTTATTTGAACAGAGTGATCACATCCTTCAGATAACCTTGAGTACAACAGCATTTGTGCTGAGATATCAACATGAGTGATTACACTCTCCTTCCTGCATGTATCCCACAGCAAATATGATTATGAATGATATTGCTTCGGCAGAGAACGGCAGTAGAAAGTGTCAGAGGATTCTGAGCTCAGCGATATTTCACGACCTGTCAGAGCACACAAGCTCTGGCTCAATAAAAGAAGAATTTTCAGTGGCAGGAAGGAACATCTAATAGTTGAGATTCTCTGTTGACACAGCAGAGAATCAGCACCGTGACCAAGTTGTTATGCAAACTTCACCATCGATTTCGCCTCCGAATCATAACACTTGCTCTAAAGCCTGCCACGTATATGCTGATTCAACCAGACGGATTGATATTAGAGCTTGTCCTATATGATGCATGGTAGATTAAGCAACAGATCATATGTTGCACCCTACTAGAAGAAAAAAAAGTCAGTGAGAAACACTTTAAGGTGGTTAATCTGGTCAGCTCGTTTAAGCAAAGACAGTTAACCAGTTCAGTCAGGTCCCACCAGCTGAGTCAAGGAGATCTATGAGGTCTACCAGGCACAAAAGTGTGAATTCATCACATCTATGCAACAGATTAGGGAAGCCATGAGATAAAGACCTTTATCCAAGCTCACGTCCTGTCCCTCTCTCTTCCTTCCTGTCTGAGAGCAGTGCTGTCTGCGCAGACGTGTGCTCTGCGGGAGGAAAACGACAGTCTGCGCTGGCAGCTGGACGCTTACAGGAACGAGGTGGAGCTGCTGAAGAAGGAGCAGGGCAAGATGTACCGTACCGAGGAGGATCACACGCAAGAACAACAGCTGCACTTTCTGCAGCAGACCATGCAGAATATGCAACAGGTAATACAGACGTCAGAGGGTTCAGCCTCAGGCCGGCAGCCCAGTAGCTGATTTTTCAGCTGATTTTGCTGCTGATTTTTAGTCATAACCTACACTACTGTTCAGAAGTAACACTTATATTAGGGAACACTATTCACCATTAACTAGTTTCTTATTAGCGTGCATATTACCAGCTTATTGGCTGAGTATTAGTACTTATAAAGCACATATTAATGCATGGCCATATTCTAGATCCCTTAACCATACCCAATACCTAAACATAACTACTACAGTAACTGACTTACTTGCTATCAATAAGCAGCAAATTTCGAGTTTATTGTGGGAAAACTCTTAGTTAAAGGGTTACTCCAACCCAAAATGAAAATTTAGTCATTAATCACTTACCCCCATGCCGTTCCAAACCCGTAAAAGACCGCTTCGATCGTCTTCAGAACACAATTTAAGATATTTTGGATGAAAACCGGGAGGCTTGTGACTGTCCCATTGACTGCCAAGTAAATTACACGGTCAAGGCCCAGAAAAGTATGAAAGATATCATTAGAATATCTTCGGAACACAATTTAAGATATTTTGGATGAAAACCGGGAGGCTTGTGACTGTCCCATTGACTGCCAAGTAAATTACACGGTCAAGGCCCAGAAAAGTATGAAAGATATCATTAGAATAGTACATCTGCCATCAGTGGTTCAATCTGAACTTTATGAAGCGACGAGAATACTTTTTGTACGCGAAGAAAACAAAAATAACGACTTTATTCAACAATTTGTCTCCTCCGCGTCACCGTAGTGCAATTTTGGAGAGTATCCACTGAATGCAAACTGCGTATGTTGTTCTGTATCAGCCACACCACACGGATACGCTGTTTTCATTCAAATCAAAGCATAAATAAACGTAGAAAACATATCCGTGTGGTGCGACTGACACAGACAAGTAGAACAGCATACGCAGTTTGCGTTCAGTGGATACTCTCCAAAAAGGCACTACGGTGAGGAGACAGATTGTTGAATAAAGTCGTTATTTTTGTTTTCTTTGCATATAAAAAGTATTCTCGTCGCTTCATAAAGTTCAGATTGAACCACTGATGGCAGATGGACTATTCTAATGATGTCTTTCATACTTTTCTGGGCCTTGACAGTGTTGTTTACTTGGCAGTCAATGGGACAGTCACAAGGCTCCCGGTTTTCATCCAAAATATCTTAAATTGTGTTCCGAAGACGATCGAAGCAGTCTTTTACGGGTTTGGAATGACATGGGGGTAAAATTTTCATTTTGTGGTGGAGTAACCCTTTAATAGAAAATGTGTGTTCGCTAATGTAATCGTGTAATATTGTTTACAACTGTTTTCTGTTTGAATATATTTTAAAATGTCATTTATTCCTGTGATGCTAAGCTGAATTTTCAGCGTCATTACTCCAGTCTTCAGTGTCACATGATCCTTCAGAAATCATTCTAATATGCTGCATTACTGCTCAAGAAACGTTTCTTATTAGCAATCCTGAAAACACCATCTTTTGTTACAGTACATTATTAATGTCTTTCCTGTCACTTATGATCAATTTAATGCTCTCTTGCTGAATAGAAATATGAATTTCTTTCAAAAAAAAAAAAATCTTTGAATGGTATTGTATATATTTATTGTTGTGGGTGAATCAGAGAGTCTCTCAGCGGGTGGGCGTTAACAGCCTCACCGAATCAACTTCCTGCTAACACTGCTGACTATCCAACAACATGCAGCATGTTTGATATTATTGTCCAGTCATTGAGGTGGACTCATGACTCATCAAGTGACCAATTAGATCAAAACCTTTTCTTTATGGTGTTATTTAAAAATCACAGTTAAAGTTGTGGGACATGTTTGTCCGATGTCTAAAGAATCATCAAAATAACTTCACACACAGTCCACTCAGAAAGATCACATCATCACATGAACAACCTAAATAAGTGTCGACTCTTTTGACACAAACATACACAAAAGTTCAGTGCGTAAGTGTTCAGTATGCTCTCACGTCAGTGCTCCATCTGGAACACAAACACTCACACCTCCATTAATTAGCTGTCAGTTCAGCTTAAATGCTGATTGGACACAGTGTTCTCGATGACGCAGACTGTCATAGAGCAGCCATTAGCACAGGCTCCGATGAGCTCTCTCTGTCGCTCTCATTTTACATTGTACAGTTGCTTTAAAGGCTTTTATGTACAAGATCAATACTAATGTAAGAAATGAGTATGCTTTTTGTGGAAAGAGTAAGATGATGTTTAGAATTATATAGAGTGCAGTGGACTGTTGTTATTTAATTTAATGGATGGAGAACTTTTTCATTACACTAACTTTTAAGTTTTAGTTTTAAACTTATTTTATGTCTTTAATCACATAAACTACTGTGTATGTGATTAAAGACATAATCACATACACAGTAGTGTCCCTATATACTGTCCCTATATAGTAAGATTTTTTTTTTTTACAAATATTAAGCAGCACATCTGTTTGCAACCCTGATAATAAGAAATGTTTTTCAAGCATGAAATCAGCATATTAGAATGATTTCTGAAGGATCATGTGACACTGAAAATGATCCTTAAAATTCAGCTTTGCGTCACAGGAATAAATTACAGTTCTTTAAACTTGTAATAATATTTCACAATATTAGAGTTTTACCTGTACTTTGACAAAATCTTACTGACCTGAAATGTTTGAACAGTGTATTTCTAAGTAAAGCAGGACACTGAACAAGCTAAATGAAGAACAGGATTGTATTTTATGAACCTGGAAAAGATTAAATCATGAAAAGTGTGAGAATGGATGTTGTTGTTGTTTGTGAGTACTGCACGCCATTATTATTGTTATTGTATGTTACGTGCCCCTTGGAGGATTAGGGATAAAAGGAAACATAAAACGCTTCATTTTAAAATTCCATTCTTATCCTTTTCCTTTCGATACATGCTACAAAAAGCTGACCACATGAACTTTTGAACAGACATAAAAGTCTGACTCAGTCAACCTCACCATCACACCTCCGCTTTATTATCTTTGTTGTTTTCTGTTCAGTGATGTTTATGTGGTGTTTGTTTATGAGGGCACCACACAGCCCCACATGCTGCTTATTGTTCCAGCCTTCTGCTTTCTGTTGCTCACGATGCTGTTTGTCTCCACAGCAACTGCTTCGGGTCCAGGAAGAGCTGAAAGGGAAGGAGCTGGAGCTGGAGCAGGCCAAAGATGAGCAGCACTACCTAGAGGGAGAGGTCCTCAGCCTCAGGGAAAAGGTTGAACAGATTTCATGGCCATAATCTGAATTTCTATATGCATAATAGTGTTATTTGAGGGCACAAATAATAATTATGAGGAGCAGTGTTGGGAGAGCTACTTTGAAGCTGCCATTACTCAATTTAAAATGACCATTTTAGCTACACTACAAGCTTAATATTTTGCAAGACTTTAGTATTTTGCAATCAGAGCAGTTATATGGTAGAAAGCAATGAGGATGGCAATTAGGGTGACAATATTAACCAGCATTTTTTCCCTATAAAATTAGAGAACTTTTTATTTTTAGAAAACTTATTTATTTATTTTGCATTGAAATGTATAGACTATAAATTATTATTTTTTTTCCCCTATAATATAATTGGATATAATGCAACATTTACTTTTGGCCCACAGCTCTCAATTCAATTTGAATTGTGGTACTTTGTAGTAAAAAGCTTGGGCACCACTGTTTTACATGATCCATTTGCATGAACCAGTTCACTTATTTGGACTTCCCACTGCTTTATTTGAGAGCAATAATAAACTTTTTAGGCGTGCTTGTTTGATCAGTTCTCTTGGCTGTAAAGCTTCACATGCAATACATAATTGTGTCTCTACTCGTTGGAAAAAGTAGCCTTTAGTTACTTCCCAGCACTGGTGGGGAGTTACTTTGTAGAGGGACACAAAGCCTTATGTAAGCCATTAAGAGCACTGTTCACTTCAGATATGCTGCATTTTGGCAGTGTCTGCCTCCTCATGTGTGACAGCGGGAAGCTCTGGAGCCCGGGGTCACTTACTGTCCTCACTCCCCCTGTGCATGCAGCGAGAAACGCAACTCAACATGGCAGCAGGAGCACAGGGTGCACACACACACCTGAAAGCAGCGACAGCAGCACATGAAAAAGAGCAGGACAGTTTTTTGTCTCAAGATGAATATACTTTGTTGTGGCTGCAGAAGGGGAACAAGGCTACGCTGGAGAGCCGGGTTGTTCTTCATTTCTACACTAGACAAGACACAGTCACATGTGCCCAGTCTATGCAAAAGATATAGATACAACACAACATCTAGATGTGCTGAAAACATGTACAGTGTCCTCAAATAAGATTTAGCCACACACAAAGGTCAGTCCTTGATGCCATGTTAAATTTTCTGCAAATGTAAACAAGGTTTCCTTGTGAAAAGAAGTACACTTTAGAGTACTTGCTATTATTTAAATAGGCCTAATGTACTTTAAAAGAATATACTTGTGCGAACTGAATGTTTTAAAAAAACTTAGTTGAATGTTAATTGCAATTAAATGAAAAAGTATTATAGTATACTAATATAAATATATATATATATATATTAAATGCAATTACCTTACAGAAATAATGTAATTAGGACTTACTATATTACAGTAGGACTTACTATATATTTCATAATTATTTCTGTTGTCTTTGAAATATGGTTAAAGTGTATTGCCAAATGTACTGACAAGCATTTATGGCAAAGTAAAATATACATTAATGTTAATGTTTCTATTGAAACTTGAATGTCATGTATTTAAATATATTTCTAATTACACATTTGTAATGAAGTTGCAATTTAGTGCATTTAAAATATGTTAACTTTAAATGTAATATTGAATAACATCACAGTTAATATTATAATCAAGTATTTTACATGTGCTTTAGTGTTAGTCAACACATCAAAACTGTGCTTTAAAGCCCAACAAAAGATTATTAAAACAATGATTTAAAATGTACTTTAAAGTAAATCAAAGTTAAATTCAACATTATTATAAAGTGCACTTTTGTGTACTTAAGTGTGTTAAGAAAAAGTCATGAAAGTATAGTTTCTTCACATACAATTAAGTTGATTTTTGTTTCATTAACATTTTTTAAAAATACACTTTTAAGATTTGAAGTACACTACATGTGCACATTTAATACATTGGTGAACATTCAAAACATTCAAGCACACTTCTAAATCTAAAAGCAACTAATTGCATTTAATATACAGTTAAACTACGATACATTGCCTTTTTAATTGCAATTAACATGCAATTTAGCTTCCACTTCTTTTTCTTCTTTTGGGACGTATGCTAAAGAGTATTTATTTTTCACGAGGGATGCCTTAACATTCTGCCTCTGTGGGCGCTTCACTAGGTTTTGAAAGATAGCAACTGAAAATAAATTTCTACATGAATTAGAGACACAGGATTTGTGAAAGTTAGACGTGACCTTAGACCTTAAAGGGTTTTCACCCAAAAATGAAAAATAGCCCATAAATTACTCACCCTCATGTCATCCTTGATGTATATGACTTTCTTCTTTCAGACGAATTCAGTCGGAGTTATATAAAAAATTGTCTTTGATCTTTCAAGCTGTTTAATGCCACTCAGCGGGTGTTGCATGCATCAGTCCAAAAGCAGTTAAATAAAAAGCACCCATCCATTAAAAAAAGTGTCTCACACGGCTCCGGGGGGTGAACAAAGGCCTCCTGTAGCGAATCGATGCGTTTTTGTAAGAAAAATAGTTGTAGAGAGAAGCAGCTCCGGGAGGATGACGTATGAGGTCGGCTTTGCGCATGCGCCGCTCAGAATTGACGAACACGGAAGCACACAGGAGAGATCAAAACAAAACAACGGTCACTAATTAGAAGTACAAAACGAGGATTTGTAAAGAAGAATGTCGGAGGATTTTGATATAAGCCAAGAGGAGACAGATTTTCCTTTGCTAAAGTAAGGAAACTTTGCTTCCTTTGCTCCTTTTTTCACGAGACTCACCGGCGCATGCGCAAAGCCGACCTCATACATCTTCCGCCCGGAGCTGCTTCTGTGTACAACTGTTGGCGCAAGCTACATTAAAGTGATTATTACATTTTGAATATGGATATTTTTCTTACAAAAACGCATCGATTCGCTACAGCAGGCCTTTGTTCACCCCCCGGAGCCGTGTGAGGCACTTTTTTTTAATGGATGGGCACTTTTTATTTAACTTCTTTTGGACTGATGCATGCAACACCCACTGAGTGGCATTAAACAGCTTGAAAGATCAAAGACCATTTAAATATAACTCTGACTGGATTCGTCTGAAAGAAGAAAGTCATATACAAGGTAATAGGATGCATAATAGGATGACTTGAGGGTGAGTAATTTATGGGCTAATTTTCATTTTTGGGTGAACTAATCCTTTAAGGAACCTTATCTTATCTATTGAACAGACCGTATCTCACTTACAGCTTTTTAATCCATGTCAATTTAAATGTGGTCTCTGCCTTGCTTAAGGTCTATGGAGCTGTTGTCAGTGAGGACAGATGATATTTTCTCTCTGTTGCTGAACAGCACAACATGATACCTTATCATTTGTGCCAGTACAGTGGTTTGCCCAGACGCAGGGAATAATGACCAGTCTTGTTTACCCCATTTTCCTAACAGCAGACATTGGTTTGCATGAATGTTTTTTGAATGAGATAACAGGAACATCAATAGTCGTGGAGGTCCTGTGGAGCGCATACTGTTATTGTGCTCCTAAAGCTAGCAGATGGAAGACATGTGTACAGTATTTTTAGAACCAGATGGGATATGCTTCCATAGTTCAGAAGTGTGAAACCTTCTACAGACACCCTGGCCATAATGTATGGAATCACAAATGTGTTTCATTACCCCATTTCTCATAAGCATCCATTAAAAATGTAGTATCAACTTGGCACACCTAAGGCTAGACTGAGGTTTCCCAGAGGTAACATTGTCTGCAAAGCTCCTTCACAGCCGCATAGGATTGGGTCTGGAAGTGAGTATTTATGTTTTGTTTTTTTCTTGACAGCTGTTGAATGCCATGGAATCGGTAGATTTGACATACCACAACTCTGAAGGCCATGAAAAGGTAAGTCAGACTGATTCTGCATAACGCCCAGCGTCCATCATGTCACTGGCATTCACCAGTGAGATTAGTCTGCAGTACCAGCACATATCAAAAGAGGAGTGTGAACTGCTAGCATTGCATCATCCCTTCATTTCTCTTCACACCATGAGCTCTCTGGCAGAAGTTAATTTTAGACTACTGATCTGTATGTTCTGAGAATATGGTCTCCCTCTGATTTTCTGCATATAATAAAGACACCCAAATTGAACAGTGCTGCAGAGAGTCAGAAAACTTTTTATTAAGGTGCAATATTTGCGGGAATTGAATTTCAGAGAATTGCATGCCTATTTTTATTTGAATCAATAAATTGAAATAAATTCTCAGTTAAAAAGATTCACAATGACGACTTTTATATCTATATCTATTAAATCTATGAACCCATAAAATAAAATACTAAAGTTGCTGCAACAGATAACATAATAAAACCACAGATAAGACACATTTTAAAAAAACTGGCTGACCCTAATGTTAGATAAATCGCTTTACTGTCTGCCTCAGCAGATTGTAATGTAAATAGATTTCAGTTTCAGTATTATTTTAGTATCACTGAGGAATAGTTTTTATTAATATTTTGAATTTTTATATTTACTGTTTTCATTGTAATTTTTTAAAAATATATCTTTTTATTCATTTATTTCAGTTTTAGTTATTTCACTACATCAAATTAAACTAAATGAACATGAGAACTGTTGTCTTGCCAACTAGCCCAAAAAATGACGTTTTGTGACGCTTAAATGACGTTTTCATTTGATTTGATTTCAATTAACATCTATTTTTAATGTTTAATGAAACTTTACTTAAGCTTTCACTGTAATATTTACTGCAATGTCTTCATATCCAATTATATACTTTATAAATTACAATTTGAAGCAGAAACACATTATTAACACATTTACTGTCACCACTATTAAATATTAGGACTATAAATCCTGCATTGATTTTAGCTTAAACACTGCAAAATTTGGGGCACTAACCATTTTACATCATCCTCAATAATCATCAACTTAATTATCCATTTTTTTTTTTTTGTCTTTTGGAAGCTGCATTCAAAATCCATTTGGCTCAAAATTCTGAGCAGACATATTTCCCCTCGGTTTGAATGGGCATGACGTATATACATATTGTGAAACTTTTCCTTCAGAATTTTCCATGTATGGCTAAAGACACATATGCACTGATGCCTCCATTTAGATTTTTTTCACTGAGGGTTTCTGAAAATGCACTGTGCAAGGACTTTGCTATAATTTTGATTTAACCTCTATGTGACTTATGGCCTGCCATCTAGAGCAGCATCTTGGAAGAAGAGCCTCTTAAATGTCAATAGGCATTGATTTCTCTGAACGCAGCAGAATGCGGTGCATTTTCTGTAAAGATTAGCGGGCATACTCTACCAACTCAACAGTTTGCATGATCCATCTCTCTCTTATCTGCTTTGTGAAGGTTACTCTGCATCCTGATGCGTGTTTTTCCTTTGTATGCATGTGTACAGGGAGTCAATGGCACCGCAGCACTCTACCACCACCGAGAGAAGAATAACGATGCGGTCATCTGGGGTCCTTTGAGATCAGAGAAAGAGGCTCTCTTGCTCGGTAATTATTCCAAATCTGCTTCATGCCGTTTTGATCTATAAAACATCTTGAGCCATGTGCTGAGGGACTTGAGTACCAGATGGGCTTGGAGGATTGAGTCCTAGCTTAAAAGCACAGGAGAGCAAGCAGGTGTTTGAACCACTGTGATAACAATGACTTGGAAAGGCGAGGAAAGACAGGCTGCAACACCTCGGCCTTTCTGTCACGTTTTTGGATGATGATCCTTAGAAGGAGCTATGGGGAACTGTTCTTCTTTTTGCTAGGCACTTCATTGGCTCTTGCCCAGAGAAAACCACACAGCCTTCGCTCTATCTAATGGCTGCACAACACCGCCGCTCGCAAAGAGGACACATATACTGCATTGATGGAGTAGGGAGCGTCAGCCAGGCTCGGAGGCCCTCAGCCAGAATGGCAGAAAAGCCAAACTCATTTGAGCAGAACAAAGTGAAGGGACGGACTGAAGAACACAAATTGTTTAAGTCTCCAGGCGCTCCTGTACTAGACTGTTAGCTCTGAAGAGGACGTCTACTGTAATGCAGTTATTGGATTAGCTTGCTGTGCAAACATCATTTTGTATAAGCTTCCTCAGTTAGGCCATTCAAATGAGTTTGTTTGGTTAGATTTCTCATACGAGTATGCGAAAACAGATATGTTTATCTCAGTAAGCATGATGTGCTGTAGCAGAACAGAGACATATGGTGTTGGCTCATCTGTTCTGCATTGAATTTTAAAATCAGATCGGACATCTTGAGACTCCCCTTCCCTCCCCAAGTGCGGCACTGTGGAAGTAGGTCTTGTGGAGGGAATTGAATGAGGTTCCTTGGTAATTGGCGGCGTTACGGCATATAAATCAAGGAAATAAATATTGGCTCGGGCCCTCCAGGCAAGGCACTATATCCCGTGCCTCTGTATCAGTGCTTTACCTTTGCAGGACCTCTCCAAAGTAATCAGCTTAAGTGGGGGAAGGATGGTGCTTCTGCTCCAGGCGGCATATTTATGACTGTGCCACTGCATCTCTTGTCTTGCCTACTAGTCAGAGGCAACATATGTTCATTAACAAGCCTGCTCTGTTGCCTGTCTCTCCACACAGGAATCATATCAACCTTCCGCCACGTCCACCCATTTGGAGCCAACATTGAATATCTGTGGTCTTACATCCAGAGACTTGATACAAAGGTGATTATTTGTTTTAAAGGTTAGTTCACCCCAAAATCAAAATTCTCTCATCATTATTTCGCCTTCATGTCCAAACCTATAAGACTTTGGTTAAACTTCAAACACAAACTAAGATGTGTAATTAAACCTGAGAAATTAGTCTCTCCATTGAAAGTCCATCCAATTAACCCTTTGAAGATCCAAAAAGATCATAAAGGTATCATAAAACTAACCCATATGAATTGGGCAGTTTCATCCAAGTCTTGTGAAGAGACTTCATATGATGAAAATATGTTAGGCTTTAAAGGAGTAGTTCACTTCCAGAATGAAAATTCTGTCATCATTTACTCACCCTCCACTTGTTCCAAACCTATATGAGTTTCTTTTTTCTGATGAACACAAAAGAAGATACTTTGAAAAATGTTAGTATCCGAACAGTTGATGGGCACCATTGACTTCCATAGTATTTTTTTTCCTACTATGGAAGTCAATGGTGCCCATCAACTGAAGAATTTTCTTTCTGGAAGTGAACTACTCCTTTAAAATACATATAAACAGACATACATAGAGTGCATCACATATGGTAAACAGAAGCACCATAGAACAAACCTCATTAGTTCTTTAGTAAATGAGGGTACATGACAGTATTTTCATTTTTGGGTGAACTATCCCTTTAATTGATTTTAACATCATGGCATTGAGTGCATGCATGATTAATAAAAGATTAGAAATAATCTCATTTCAGTCAATATGCTATATGAGCCATATGTTTGTTATCACTTTGACCCCTAAATACTGCATGAAATATCAGAGGGATTGTTTGCATCCAGGTGTGATCCGCATTGGCACAGCACAGCTATTTGTATCCCAGTAGCCTGGTGGAGCTTGTCCAGTCTACAACAAAATGCAAATTTCATCTGTCAGATGTGGCCTGGAGGGTACCGAACGTGTTCTGACATTTTGCACGGTGGCACTTGTGTGCAGGCGAACATTATTTCATCCAACTCCCCTTCCCATTGTTTCCCATCTACACTCTCACTGTCTTTATACATATATAATAAATAAAAAGACAGAAAGCCCTAAAATAAAAAAGTTATAATAGTATTGTATGTATTATTCTATTGTATAATCTAGTAGCATATACTAAATGTAATAATATATGCTACTAGAAAAAAAGCAGTAGTATTTTATTTATTAATTTATTTCTTTTTACATTAGGGTTCAAACAGCATCTACCAAAAGTATTGATAACTCATGTTCCACGGCATGTTTTTTGCCTAATAAAATGCTCTCAAGAATAATAATGTCCATCTTTCTAAATGATAAATACCAGCTGCATCTGATTACCAATAGCAAGCAGCAAATCATTGATTCATCATCTTCAATTGCACAAAGTCTCTTTAATTCCTTTTCTAGCCATAAATTGGTGGCAAAGGAAGTGGCTGGAATTTATTTATTTTTTTTTTAAATGTCTTTATTACTTTCGTTCATGGTCGTTTTATCAGTCTGTGAAGTAAATTTTAGATAAATTCAAGAAATGCAAGAAGTTTATCTTATTCTACTCTAAATTGCCATTTTCTTAAACTAAGAGTAGAGAAAACAAGCAGTATTATTAACTGAAAAAATAAAGTTTATATACTCCCTGTCTAAAAAAAATGAACAACAGCACTACACGGTAACTGTTTGCAGGAAGCAAATGACAAACATACTGACAAACACATTAGTGCCTTTGATTGATTTCTAAGCAAACAGAGGCGAGGATGCAATGGGCAATTTTGTGTCTGTTTATGCACAAAATGTTCATCATAGAGCAACAATAACAATATAAGTGTCACACTGCTTCGCTCATGTCTCATTCTTCAGATCTCGGCCGGCGAACTTGAAAAACTAATGGTCCGGCTGCCCAACATGTTCCAGCAGGAGTTCAGCGGCGTTGGAGCGACATTGGAGAAACGCTGGAAGTTCTGTGGATTTGAGACTCTTAAGTCGGTGTGACTTGCAGGGCCACATGCACTGACACTGAGGCTGCTGGACCTCTGGAGGACTGATCCAGAGTCAGTGAGAAGAGCCAAAGTCTCATAGACACAAACAACAAGCTCTAAACCCCGTACAGCCTCAGATCAGATGGCTGCTGCTCTCCAGAGGAAGTGAGACTCTACATGCGGCGCCGCATCAGATGTATTTAGCTCTTTCCAGACTTCTGTGCAGATTGCGTAACGTATCTGTCAGTGGCGTCATCCCTGAAAACTGGGAGATATCCAGGAATATCGCGCCTCTCGGATAAAAATATGGAATGCTGAATATGGGACACAGATGTGTGATAGCGGCCCTCTGCGCCCATCAAAGCCAGAGTGTGTGTGAAGACGATTTCTGTTCTGAAAATGATTTAATTCATGGCCAGAGTGTTGGAGCTGATAGACAACAGTTGCACAGCTGAAGCTCTTTAGACAGTTTGCTGTGTTTCAGGCCTTCCATGTTGTGTAGATGATGTAACTATGTAACATGTTCTTTGTGTCTTGATGCACTGTTGTTAATGGTCTGCTTATGTAAATTATGATTTTTTAAAAATCAATTAAAAACTTTCTATCCAAAATCCAATGCATTTACTTGGAGTAATCAATGATGAAGGTGAGTTTTTTTGCAGCTATGCCATAGAAGAACCGTTTTGTGTTCAAGAACCTTTCAAGTAAACAATTCTTAAAAGACCCATTTTATTCTTACTGTGAAGCAACATTCCATTATAAAGAACCTTTTGTGGAATGGAATGTTAAAGCTTCTTCATTAAAGCAAAGATGCCAATAAAGAACCTTTATTTTTAAGAGTGTAAACCGCTCTGGGCATAATTTAGCATTGAATGCAGAATTGAAAACACAACATTCAGGAATTTTGTTGTTGTCTTGGACTACTGAAATTCCATAAATGTCATTCCAGTTCAACAGCCCGTCGGAGTGGCCAATTTGATTCAAATTCACCCTTGTGAGTTGAAAGGCAGCCAGTTCGTAAATTCTGGATTTTGCCCAACCCTGTTCCCAGCTGCGTCTCTGAATGTGTCAAAGCTGCCTCGTAGTGTTGTGTCTGACATGTTTTTTGATTTATGTCTGGGATAAACAACTGAACTATCTACCATGAATGTGGAGCTGTACTTCCTTAATCACCCAGAATATAACAAGCTGTTAATAATGAATGAGAGGGGAGGAGAATGCTGCTCTGTGTGTTTAATGTGATCTATTTGCTCTTTACATCAGCCACTGAGATGCTGTTAGCAACATAGTAGTGCATTTGAGACCATCTAAGCCATTTTCATTGTTGCTTGTACCAGCACTGGCATTATTTGAGGTTGTGTAAACTTTCCAATAGCATTTTTTGCATGACTGACAAACTGAAAAGTTTTGGCAAAAACAAAGCAGTTGTCAGATGGATTATGAAAATCAATTGGCCAATGCTTGTTTTTTAAAATGCAATAAAAAATGTACAACGTCAAAGTAGCAATGTAAGTAATAAAAAGCCCTCGGCCAGTAAGGACCTACTATTACTGTTCTGAACGTAATGATGAAAGCTCAGTGTGCAGAACATCTGCGTCACCTGAACCTTTCTCAGTATAGAGAATGAAACAGACTAACTGTAATGAAATGTTAATAAGCTCAAAGTTAAAGAAGCGGAGGTCAATTTTCAATTTCTAAGCTGAGGCCTTTTTAATCCCACTCTCAGTGATGACGGCTCGATATTCAGCGGAGTTATTTTCAAGTGCACACATGGTGGAGGGAAGTGAAATCGGAACCACACAGACAACAAATAAACAAGAAGAGACAATAATACCTCCTGGAGTATATTTAGACTTCCTGTATCAGATCAAACTGACATCTCCTTGGAAAATGAATTAGGCGCAGTTGAGCTCTCGAGTGGTTTTCAAAGTTTGCTCCTCTGAATCTAAACCTCTTATTATCAAGCAGTACGTCATTGATAGTATGCTGATGAGTGCTGTTTGAGAAGACTGAATATACTGCACTCCGTGGTAATACAGTGGCTAATTTAACTATTTGTATTGACTGAGGCAACGAGCAAAAATAGTGCTGCTGTAATGCCGGCCAATGTAATGAGGCCTGCCAAACAGCACATATTACAGACACACTTCCCTATCTGATGGATTGCTTTGTTTTCATTGCTCCACCAGCTAATGAAAATGAACGAGACCCTCTTGTTGCGGTTTCACATGGCGGTTGCATTAATTGCATGCATATTTTTCCATCTTTCCTTCCCGGGCCATTTTGTTTCTCATCCATGATGTCTGTACAGTGATGAGCATCCTTTAAGTGATGGATGACCAGCGAGACACCAACACACACGGCGGCCTGTTTACACGCTCAGATTGAATGCTTGTCTTTCCCTCCTATTTTGGATTCCTCCCCAAACCGTTAGCCAGAGCTTGTTCTATTGTTCCCATCTGTCTGCTACTCACATCACCGCTGAAGAGACGGAGATGTCGTATTTGTCCTCTGCATGTCTATTGTCTCCGTATTAATGAAAACCAGGTGATGTGACATAGGCAGCTCTTCACTCTGATTGGTCAAGCCTGAGGCACAGAGACATTGCACTGCATTGCAGGAGCCCAAAACCAGAGTAAATGGCCTGCACAGCTAGTCATTTTCTCGAAAGAGTTTTCCTCATTTCACAAAAATATTTGCAAAAAAGAAACACGTTCCTATCACCAATGAGCTGCATATTTTTGCATTAAGATGAGCGATTTAGCAGGGAAATGTTTTTAGCCTGAGCAAATGAAGCACTGGGACTCTCCAAGGGAGCTTGGGAGACAAAGCTGGGTTTGTAAATTAGGTTTATTGACGTTGTCTATAAATAAACCTAGTAGGAGGGGGACTACGGCAACATTAGATGTGTGGATTTCTGCTAATGAAGCTGCTCGACAGCTCTAATTAGCATCAGCCTTTATGTGCTTTGTTTATAACGATTAGAAATTCAACATTAAAGTCATTTACATCTCTCCAAATGTCATGCACTTCACCACATCGGCCGCAGTGTGAATATAATTTGAGCCTGGGACATTACATTCGGTATGAAAATCATTTTCATGCTCTAAAACGATCAAATGAAAACATTTGTGCTGGTGGTGGTACATGGCATCCATCATCATTCTAAAGGTGATTTTATTAAAGCTCCCACTGGAGAACATTGCAGCTTGTCTGCATGATGCTAATGAGGCTCGTCTAGAACTGAGAGCATTGCACACTATATACTGTACGGCTGTTTATAACAGTACATTACAGTCAGGTAGAGAAGCAGACAGCAGTTCCCACTCCACTCTAGTTCTCCACAGATCTTTCCTCTAGATGTCAGTCACTTCTTTCCTAAAATTCAAACAGTCTGTGCAAAGCGTCCCACCGAGCAAACCTGGAAATACAAGTCTGTTTGGCACAGCTCCGCAGTGTGATGGAACATGCCATGCTAAACTTTAAAGGTGTAGAATGAAAACTAGCATGGGAAAGTGTGTCAAAAAAAAAGGAATACTGCCTGAAAGTTTTGAAGTTTGATGGTTATATGGATCTGGTGGTGAAGAACGAACACATAGACAGACAGATCATTGCTAAGCATATTCTGGATGGTTACTAAGGTGCTTCCAAGTGGTTTCCAAGGTGTTCTGAGTGGCTGCCAGCCAGTTGCTAGGATGTTATGGGTGGTTTCTATAGGGTGTGGCAATGCATGTAATAAGGTTGACATTAAAAGTGCATTTAGCACTTTTTTAGCTAGCCTTAGCATCGCTGTTCTTCGTCCCTGTTGAAAAAAAACAGCATATGCTGGTTAGGTATGTTTTGAAGCTGGGATGCTGGTCCTTTGCTGGTTTATGCTGGTCATGTGCTGGTCTTAAGCTGGTCGGATCAGTTTAGGACCAGCACATGACCAGCTAAGGACCAGCATAAACCAGCAAAGGACCAGCATAAACCAGCAAAGGACCAGCTTAAACCAGCAAAGGACCAGCTCAAACCAGCATCCCAGCTTCAAAACATACCTTACCAGCATATGCTGTTTTTTCAACAGGGGTGTACTTTAAGTACCCATATCACATTGATGTTAGATGCTGCACTGCAATCTATCGACGTGTTTTTATTAAAATTTTGTTAAACTAATACTGGCTAGTTTTAGGGAACGATCTACACAATAAATTATTCCCTTACCTGTCCAACAAAAAAGAAGCAACTTGAGAAAAAAAAAAAAAACTTAAAAAAAGAGAGGGGTAACCCGCACCTTATATAATAAGGTTAATACAAATACTTAATACAAAACTATTATGAGTATAGTGCACCAATTATATGACTATTTACAAACAAGGCAAAAAGGTCCATTGCCAGTTGTCATCGATTTATAAAGCTCAGCTCACACTTGTGATTTTTTGTTAAAGCTTTAACTTGTCTTGAAAAAAGCAGTTAGTTAGTTGATAAATGGGACTACAGAGGTTGCCGGGGACATTAAATGTCTGAATGCTGAACAGGTAAACTTATGTTTACAGCCTCACTGCGTTCATAATATAATATAAACTGCTCAGACTTTCAGCTAAAATGTTCTCAGAAGCTTAATGAAGGTAACGTTGAAGTCATGTGACCGTGGTGTAGTTCACTTACAGCCTACGTTTATCTTTTTTCTTCTGGTGATTGTATTTATTGTATCTTATGATCCAAAAGTCAATGGAAAAATCCTACTGGTTTTTGTAGAGGGAACCAGTGTTGGCCCAAAAAAAGTAATCATTGAAGTACTCAATTTCAGTAGCACTGAACTACTGAATGAACATTTAAAAGCTCGTAAGAGTTGTTTAATGAATAATGAGGTCATGGTACAGTATGCTTAAAACTGTCTTTAATTTTTTTTATCGTATTCATAAATTCTGGGCAAGTTTTAGTGTGATATATGGAACTATTTACAAAAGATTCACTTAAGTGATTTCCAACTTCTTGAATCAAGTAACTGAAGACATAACACAGCTGAAATTACATCCTTTTCTGCAGATGAATGAAAAAAATGAACAGAACCAAAGCATCAAAGAGCCTTTAAAGAATGTGGCTGGCAGCTGGTTGGCTGTCATAAAATTTATATGAAACATCACATGAAGTCTCATTCAAGCAGGCCAATAATGCCTGGAAATAACACTTTTGACATCTTACAACCCTTGAACAATACTGAGAAGAGATTTTATTTTTTTTAATGTTGATGAGTGTGAAAGTTGGCACGTGGAGACAATAGGCCTTCACATGTTTCAAAAGTACAAGCTGTTAATATGAGTTTTATGAGGGATTTTGTTTTCGCTTACATCATCTGCTCCTCTGGACAGTGCATTCATTACACACGGCTGTAATGAAGCCCTGCATGGATTAGTTGGGCGTTTTTTTACATTTTTACACTGTTTAATTGAAATCCACCCTGACAGAGAGAAACCTGTGGAGAACAGGCTTGCTCAGGAACTCCATGCTGCTTTCACAGTAAGCAGAGGCCGAAAATAGCTGCAGTCACAAGGGGGTCAGAGCAACACCATCTTACGACAGAGTGGCCTGACTGCAATGCAACTTCAGCCAGAATCAGGGCTTTTACCCCTGTTATACATGAAGTCAGGACGATGACAGGTTTAGTGTCACACAGTGTGGGACAGCATTCCCAGTTGTCTGTCCCGGCAAGCAGCACACTAGCTTCTGATCAATTTTAACAGCCCCTAAGAAGGGTCAGGCAAAAAGCAGGCTGTGGCAGTAAATAAAGCCAGCTACAGAAGCGAGGCCAGAGCAGGGCAACACTCAAAGTGGCAAGTATTTCATTAGCGTGCCAAACACCTCACTGGGTTTTATTTGTAGGCTCAAGCTTTCACCTACAGAGATCTCATTGCTGTAATAATCAAATAGAGCATTTAGAAACTGAACTGGGTCGATCCAGTCTTTCCATGACATACGACTCGCATTCATTCTGCAACAGTCTGGCTTAATTTTCAAGTTAGTCCATCTGGAACAACGAACGATCCAAGATAACGTCCTGTTTTGCGGCAGAAAATCAGTGGCTGGGTCTCGTAAGAAGCAAGTGGAAAACTTACATGTTATATAGACAATCTTTGTGAAGAAAGTACACTTTAGCATACTCTTAAAAAGAGTATTTATTATGGAAATAATACAATTTAAAAGAATATACATAAGTGTGAACTCAATGTAATGTTTTCAGACACTTAATTGCATGTTGTCTGCAAATAAACAATGAATTATAGTTTACATTTATATTAAATGCAATTAATTGAACTTAAGGTCATTCTTTCCAAAATGTGTCCTACCACATTTACTGATAAACATTTATGGTAAAATAAAATGTCATTTCTATTGAAATATATTTGTAATTACACATTTGTAATGATAAAGTTGCAATTTAGCATGTTTAAATGTAATTAATTACAAGTTTAACTGTAGTGTTTTTCAATATTACTTTACATGTGCTTTAGTATCATCAAAATAATTGTAGCAGCAACTATTTTTTAATTTTTTTAAGTAGGTGATTATAAGTTTTATTTTTTACAGTGAAATACATGTAATTTGTAACAAGGACACATTAAAACAAAGTGGTAGAGTTATTTTTGCATAACATTTTATTAAACATTCATTACAACCATTCCATTCCATTATAATGACTGGACACCTCTCACATTTAAAATGAGATCATATGACAGTAACAAACCATAAAATGGTTTGATATGTTTATGATGTAATAATGCCTTCATTTTACAAGCTATTTTTGAAATAGACAGTAGGCACAAGCTAATACTCTATTCTGAATGTAGCTCGACATTGCTCTCATGAAATAAAATGCATCATAGAAGCAATTTCTTTCACTGTTGCTTGCTTTTTATTTCTTTTGCCATAATGTGTTGCTGGTTTGTGCAGCTTGTTTTGTGGTATCCTGTCTTTGGCATTAATCTCAGCCTGACAAATGGCAAATCAGCAGTCCAAGTCATGGTGTACAGAATGTCTGTCCAATCCCAGCCGCTCCGTTCCTGCGTGGATCCGTCAGACCAGACAGGCATCTGTACCGCAGGCATCAGTCAGAGCACAGCCGGAGGAAAATGGTAGCGTACAAACAAATACAAAAATACTCACAATGAGTCATTCCAGATTTGTAAAACAGTTTATTCAGCATGCTAAAATAACTTAACACCTAGATAGTCTGGTCCCTGCGGATTAGGGGAAATACTCTGGGCTGTTTAGACCACTGGAAATGATATATCCACCAGATTTTTCAGCAGACGTTAAACATTACAGAAGTCACCTCAATAAATAATAAAGATTACTGTGAGATATTTCACATGGACAGCGTGAAGATCCTTTAACGTGAAGAATCAACCTTTGCCGACTTTGCATTACAGTGGCAGTGAGGAACAGTGACAGATAGAACGGAGCGCAATATGCTGAGAGTCGGCTGATTTATGGCAGAAAAACATGGAGGAGAACAATGACTTGTGGAGGCTCATGGGTGAGTTGGCGGCACTGAAGTAGATGTAACTCTCTGTTGGGGTAGCGTGGGCAGCTGGGTCAGCGCCGAGGGCCCGAGTCAAGCAGATCTTTTGCTTCATTGATCTTAGCTGCCAAATACGGGGATCCACCTGCAAGAGAAGCAGCGGTTTACGTCAGTATGTTCATGAATTGTCTCCACTTTCTCATCTTACTCTTTAAAAAAATGTAAAAGGTGCATTCCTGTAATAATCCTATCCTTAGTATTTATTCCCTGCAATAACCTTATCCTTAGTATTTATTTTATTTTATCATATTACTATCTAAATGCCTTTTATTGTGTACGATTCATTAGCGCACATCATTCCAAATAATAATGTAACAAATTGTAACCATTCATTTCAATGTTTTGGTACAAAGCATGTGGGGCTGGTAAGAATTTTTGGTTATGAATGTTTTTGAAAGAAGTCACCAAGACTGCATTTATTTGGTAAAAAATGCAGTAAATATTGTGAAATATTATTACACTTTTAAAAATCTATTTTCTATTTGAATATATTTTCAAATGTAATTTATTGCTGTGATGCAACGCTGATTTTCATCATCATTACTCCAGTCTTCAGTGTCACATGATCCTGCAGAAATCATTCTAATATGCTGATTTGCTGCTCAAGAAACATTTCTGATTATTATTATCAATGTTGAAAACAGTTGTGCTGCTTAATATTTTAGTGAACGCTGTGATACATTTTTTTTCAGGATCTTTGATGAATGGAAAGTTCAAAAGAACAGCATTTATTCGAAATAGAAATCTTTTGTAACATTATAAATGTTTTTACTGTCACTTTTGATCAATTTAACGCAACCTTGCTGAATAAAAGCATTAATTTCTTGAAATTGTACTGACACCAAAACGTTTGAACAGTAGTGTTACCCCCACTGTCGCAATCCAGTCAATTCAGGATGGATAAAATGAAGACCCACCCTAAATTTTCATCCTCATTTAATATCCCAGTTCACTCAGAACTGTCATTACAGAAATCAAATGTGTCGCAAACTGTTTCTCACATTGACTTTAAAGCCACTTTGAAATTAAATGGAGCAACATAATTCATTTGCTTCCCCGAGTCCACAGGCTCAATTCTATCTTGATTTGTGCTGCCGGCATTACAGCTCTACACGCACAAGCTTTGTAGCAAAGAAATCTCTTTGCCTTCAATCAGTGACTTCCAGCCCCCATCCATGCCATATAATGGAAGTGTGTGGCTAGGAGGGGGTAAAAATGTGCTATAGCTGGCAGGGTGTGATGAGGCACACCTGGTGCCTGCTGCGCCTCATCATGCTGCTATAAATTTCCATTGCATCTTTGGTTCGGTGAAGCACATTCCACGAGTGCAAGCGTACGTGAGGCACCCTAGAGGTCCAGAACACAGTCACAAAGCCAGATCAGACTTTACCTGATGACAGCTAGACCCTCACATCTGTATCCATCGCTTCCCCCTCATCTTCACAAGCCCTTCAGCACATTTATTTACCTCTCTCTTACTTTGTAACATTTTGTGAAATAAAAATTGCAAGCACTGTTTTTCTTTACTGCCTACAACCGCTTCTATTTATTGATTGTTGATGCAGCCACACAGTGCAGTACAAAAATTATATTATATATACACACACACACAAACACACATACAGTTGTTATAGAAAATAATCAACCCCTTTAAAATTAATCATATTTTGTTTCTTTGCAGCCTGTAATGAAGATGGACACAGTTTTTGTTTTATCCAGCTGTATTTACTCAGTGCAACTTAAACTTATAGCATCCAAGCGAAAGATTTAACACCAGCATGTCAGAAAACTAAAGAAAACAGAATCACTGAGTTGGAAAAAGGATCACCCCCTCCTAAAAAATGACTTGTAAACTACTCAATCAGATGTAGCTAACCTTCTTCTCAATGCCACACAAAGCCATTTGACTTTCAACTGTGATCAGCTGTGGTCATTTTGATTAGCTCAGCATGAAAAGAGCTTTGCTGGAGCATTTCAGTCCTTGGTAGTGCAACTGAAGCAAACAATCAACTCTGGGTGGCAGGGCACTGTCAAAAGATCTCCGGGATGAAGTTGTGGACAGGTACAAGTCAGGAGATGGATACAAAAAAAATTCAAAGGCTTTATCAATGCCTAGAAATACAGTGAAGTCTATTATTAAGAAGTGGAAGGTATTTGGTACAACACAGACCCTCCCTGGATCGGGATGTCGCTCCAAACTGGATGAAAGAGCCAGAAAACTGGTCAGAGAGGCGACCAAGAGGCCTACAGCATCCCTGAAGCAGCTGCAGGAATTTATGACAAAGAGTGATCATTGTGTGCATCTGACAACAAGATCACAGATTCTCCACAAATGTGGCTTGTATGGGAGGGTTGCAAGAAAAAAGCCACTCCTCAAGAAAGGCCACATGCAGTCACGACTGAGCTTTGCCAAAACACACCTTGAAGATTCTGAGGCAGATGAGACTAAAATTGACCAAACACCAAACGATATGTCTGGCAGAAATCCAATACAGCTCACCATCCAAATAACAGCATTCCTACAGTA
>NW_015540885.1:113667-121989 GCF_001515605.1 Sinocyclocheilus anshuiensis | reverse complement strand
AATTGAATTATTTGGCCTCAACACCAAACGATATGTCTGGCAGAAATCCAATACAGCTCACCATCCAAATAACATAATTCCTGCAGTAAAGCATGGAGGTGGTCATATCCTGTTATGGGGTGTTTCTCTGCAGCAGGGACTGGAGCACTTGTCAGGATAGAAGGAAAAATGGATGGGGCAAAATACCCTCAAATTCTTGAGGAAAATCTGCTGCCCTCTGCCAGAATTATTATTATTATTATCCTTTATTTTACCAGGAATTATAACACTCTGCATTTCATTCTATAGCCTAGGACCATAGGAGGAAAAGGCAGTTTTGCCAAATTCAGAGCGTACTTTAGGAACAGTCAAATGTAATTTGTAACAGTTTCTACTGCTATAATTACAAGTATAATATGATAAAAGATTACAAATATAAGTTGGCAGTTTACCTAATAATGCCTTGGCAGTAAATAATAACATATGCATTTTTCTCCTTTGGTACAAGGATGACCAACCAACTATTTTGTACAAAGTACAGTGATGGGAACGTGAAGATGTATTTGTCACAAATCGTATTGCAGCATGATATATACTATCCAACTTCCTTAGTAAGCACAAGTTTGCATGCATATAAACCACATCACCATAGTCCAACACTGAAAGGAAACAACTTTGGATAATAATTTTTTTGCTTCAAAAGGAAAGCACTTCTTAATACGAAAAAGAAAACCCAATTTAGGTCTGAGCTTTTTTTTTTTTTTTTTTCAATATTTCAATATTTCAATATGAATATTAAAACTTTACTTTACTTTACTTTTTTAGTCATTTAGCAGACGCTTTTATCCCAAGCGACTTACAAATAAGAAAAAGTAATTAAAACTAAAAGCTAAAACTCTATAAATACTATATATATATATATATACAGACCCTACCTGAACCCCTGCTTTCTGAACACTGCCCTTCCTTCACAATTTCCCCAGCACAACGAAGACACCAGATCCCATTTATTTTGGACACTATTTCCCCTTTAAACACTTGAATTGATGAAATAAGATAAGTGAGATGTTTGATCAACCTTGAAGTGAGTTTTAATGTTTGAATATTGTTTCTACTGAGCCATGTACATTCACCATAATTGTAAACAATCCAGATTTGCTGTAGTTGAGCTTATTTGCAAGTTAAATGTTGTTTTATAAAAATAATGATAAATTCATGACATTTAGTCAATTTTGACAGCTTAAATTGCTAATTGACGGTTGTACAGTGGTTCATGAAGCCAAGGTCACATGGGGTCAGCCATGAATCGGAGAGTTAATGCTGAATGACTGATAGCCAAAATAATAATAATAATAATGATCAGCCCTTCATGGGGTGACAGAAACTGGCCTGTCTTAACATGACAGACTAATGTTCTTAAATTGGAAAATATCAATGACCCCTGATATACTGGTTTAACCATTTTAAAGCTCTCTTGTTAAGCTGTGTGAGGAAAAAAATGGTGAGGAGAGAAAGAATAAGGGAAAGAAATGACAACTTTGTGTATTTCCCATGAGACCGAGAATCAGCCAGAGAAAGGTCAGTGTCACAGTGCTGTTGCCTGAATCGCACCAAAACATGCCCAGATCACATGGAGCACAATAAATAAAAAATAAGCAAGAAATAAAGTATTAAAATAAAAAAATAAAAAATAAAAGATCACATAAAAAATACATAAATTAGACAAAAACTATTATATTATCATGAGACCGAGAATCAGCCAGAGAAAGGTCAGTGTCACAGTGCTGTTGCCTGAATCGCACCAAAACATGCCCAGATCACATGGAGCACAATAAATAAAAAATAAGCAAGAAATAAAGTATTAAAATAAAAAAAAATTAAAAAAAAATCACATAAAAAATACATAAATTAGACAAAAACTATTATATTATTTTTATACTTTAATGAAATTTTAAAGCATGTCTATGTCATAGTTGTATTTCAAAATACAAAAATGAGGACACTGGGTCGATGTGACCTGGACATGTTTTTGTGAGATTCAAGAAATAGCACTGTGGCAATGATGACCTTGCTATGGCTGAAGGACTTCTAGGATTTACACTAGGATTTACACAAAGCTGCACCCCTCTCCAGGATCCTGAAAGCATCCATTACGTGTTCTCTCTCTCTCTCTCTCTCTGTCTCTCTCTCTCTCTCACACACACACACACAGACTCCACCTGCCCGCTTGCACAAGACTATCATGATAAGCAACAATAACAAATTGGCAAACACACAGGAGAGTGAACAGGTAGCAGGGAGCAGGGCCTGAGCAGGCTGCTAATCTGTCTGTGTGTCAGAGAGGAAGTGGAGCCGCATGCTCAACACAGCCTGCAGTGATGCACTTAATTACACATTTGTTTTTCTGCCAATATAATTTTGCCCAGGATATTTCCTATAGACACTGTCAATGGACTTATTTCACACGAGAGAAATCTTGCAATTCTTCTTAGTGACTTAGCAAAAGTTTGATTAATTTCAATGAATCAAATCAGTGTCTATTCCAATCAATGAATTGAATCATCAAAACTATGATTCAACAGTTTGTTTGCATCATCACTAAAATTTATTTTTCAGTTTTTTTTTTTTTTTCACAGTTGTCCTGGCATTGAATTTTGGCATTGAATTTTCCATATTAAAATGTTTCAGTACACTGAGAAAAAAATATATATATTACGTATGATTTACTTTTTTACTCAGAAATTGGTAGTAAATTAATAAAGGAATGGCAAGTAACACGTTGAATTAAACACTAAATTCTGAAGTAGAAAGACTGGAATAGTGTTATCTTCTGAAGCATACTCCAATAATCTTTGTTTACAACTAGGTCTGTCGCAATAATCAATATATCGACTTATCGCACAATATATGTACATGACCTCAATTTTTGGTGACAATATATTGCCCATTATATTTACATAAAAATTAATGTCACCATGTTTTGTACATTCCACTTGCGCCTGTGTTTTTTGCAGCTTCTTGTAAATAACGTGGTGTAGTTGATGCTAGTTCAAATTTAAAAAATGCTTCTACAAACAAAGTTTCATCTGCAGATATGGTCTTGTTTAGGGATCTGTGCCTTTGTGCATATGGACATCTGACTGCTAAGTAGGGATTGTGTTTTTCAGCAATACAGTGCAACCTTAATTTACAGAGAAAAGAAGGTCCGGGAAAAATCTGTAGATGGAAAAATCTCCATACAAGTTCTTTGTGCATTTTTCTACTTGTTACTTTGCACTTTTTGTTAGAAAATGTTTATTTACTATTTATTCAAGTTTTTTAAGGTATCTAATATTTTGACTTAATTTCAATGATCTAAATATTCTTAAGAAATAAAAGTTTGTTGTCATTTGAAAGTGTGCCTTCTTGCATTATTATGCTGTTATGTTATGATTATATATTCAGTGGCATAAAATGGTCTTAAACTGACAATAATATCGTTTATCCCATTTATTTCTGGGGCAATATATCACACAACAAAAAGTTATTATCGTGACAAACCTATTTACAACTTCAAAAAATATCTGTTTTACAGTGTCCAAATATTTGTAAGTAAACATTGCTGTTTATTACAGTTGTTGTATTGGTGCATATAAATGTTCATGTGTATCATTTGTTAATTCTTCTTTTTTTCTTCTTCTGGAAAACACTGAAAAACTTGCCTTTTTGATTATTTGTAACTAGATTTTTACTCTTGACAACTCGTTATTTTCACTTAGGGGTGTACTCACTTTTGTGGCCAGCAGTTTAGACATTAATGGCTGTGTGTTGAGTTATTTTGAGGGGACAGCAAATGTACACTGTTATACAAGCTGTACACTCACTACTTTACATTGTAGCAAAGTGTCATTTCTTCAGTGTTGTCACATGAAAAGATATAATAAAATAGTTACAAAAATGTGAGGGGTGTACTCACTTCTGTGAGATACCGTATATATATTTAATTTTGCTTTGTACAATTCAGCCCATGACACAACAAACCACATGAAAAGATATAATAAAATAGTTACAAAAATGTGAGGGGTGTACTCACTTCTGTGAGATACTGTATATATATTTAATTTTGCTTTGTACAATTCAGCCCATGACACAACAAACTACACAAGTAACATGACAGATGGGGGGGCTCTATCAATTTCTTTTTATTTTTTGTTCTGCTTTTATTCAGTTTCTGTTAGATGAGTTAAGGCATGTATGATGGTTCCTCAATGTCCCCATTTGCTCATAGCAAGCAAACGAATGAAAGGCAATTCAACAATCATTCCATACCATTACTCTGACCACTCAAAGTTAATCATCTCATTACAGCCAAAAGAGCGGATACCAGAGCGAATAACGTCGATCTCGATGTCAATGTGAAACCTTGCTGTAGGGGCTTAAACTCACAGAGGCCTGCATGCAAGGTGAACACAGAAATATCGAAAAAACAATCAATCTCATCTGGGTCACAGAGTCTTTTCTGACTTGAATTGTGTGTGATGTCAAGGTGAGACATTAGGAGGCCTGTGTATGTAAAGGGCCCATATTGATACCTCACCAGTCATTGGCTGCATCCGAAATTACATACTTCCCTACTATATAGTAGGCCAGTGATCTTCACTATTTTTTTCACGAGAGCCGCACTTATAGGACAAAGTTAATAGGAGAGCCACTTTTACTGCAAAGTATGAAAAGTTACATCCAGTCATAAATAGCATGTCTGCTTCTCAATCTGTCATCCCTGAACATACAATATGCAATGCAATACAAAGGGCTTTATTTTTTAAAAGTTATTTAAAGTTATTTTTTAAAGTTATTTATTTAAAAAATATTTTCTTCTACATTAGCCCATCATGTATCAAACCATAAGAGCGCATTCGGCGTTAAGAGCTGGAAAGATTGCCAAAACAACTCCGCAGTGAGTCAATGTCATGGACGTAAGGGCAGAGCAAGTTTAAATATCTTTCTAGTCTATATTTCCATCTTGTAATTCCGCTGTTTTGGGTATTTTTAAAATATAAATTATTTATAATAGAGTAGACACTGACTGTTTTTCATGTATTTATGTTCTCATTTAGCGAGACAGCAGACGCTGAAAACTCTGCGCACTTCAGTATGTGTGTAGTAAACGAAACCGCGCGTCTGTGCCATTCATTCATAAAGACACACGCAGGACTCATATTTAAATGGTATTTTTGCAGCTTAATATTTACAGATACCAGTCAATATTGCGATTTGATTTAAGTGTAATGACCTACTTTTGATTTATTCACCCAAACTTTGACAAATTCCGTGACATTCCGCGTTATACAGTAAATTCTGTTTTTATGTCTGGATTCCGTGATTCTGTCCGCGTATTCTGCATCGCAGAAACAGCAGATGCTGAAAACACTGCGCACTTCAGTATGTGTGTAGTAAACGAAACTGCGCGTCTGTGCCATTCATTCATAAAGAGACATGCAGGATTCATATTTAAATGGTATTTTTGCAGCTTAATATTTACAGATACCGGTCAATATTGCGATTTGATTTAAGTGTAATGACCTACTTTTGATTTATTCACCCAAACTTTGACAAATTCTGTGACATTCCGCGTTATACAGTAAATTCTGTTTTTATGTCTGGATTCCGTGATTCTGTCTGCGTTTTCTGCATCGCAGAAATCATAGGGCCATAATTAAAATGGGTTCTATTGTTTTTTGTCGCGTCGCACCATGACGCTCGCGTTCAGAGTAGACATGGTGTGAGCTTTTTTTAATGGCTTAGTTTTAGCCCTACTTGTTTTTAATGTTTTTATTAAATATCTGTATTGATCATATTTAAATGGTATTTTTGCAGCTTAATATTTACAGATACCAGTCAATATGGTGATTTGATTTAAGTGCAATTCCGCGAGACATTCCGCGTTATACAGTAAATTCTGTTTTTATGACTGGATTCCGCAATTCTGTCCTCGTTTTCCGCATCGCAGAAATCATAGGGCCATAATTATAATGGGTTCTATTGTCTTTTGTCGCACCACGATGCTCGCGGCCAGTGTAGACACGGTGTGAGTTTTTTTAATGGCTTAGTTTTAGCGCGGCTTGTTTTTAATGTTTTTATTAAATATCTGTATTGATCATATCATCGCATTATTTACTGCCATCTGCCATGCGAGCCACACATTAAAGCTTGGCGAGCCGCGCAATGAGTAACACTGTAGTAGGCAAACAACAGTATGTGAAAAGAGTAGTATGTCCGCATTCACAGTATTCATAAAACAGTAGGTGAAAGTTACCAGGATGACTTTAATATTTCTGGCGAGATTGTGAAGTGTGCATCTGATGGACACTTTACTATCCCATGAGGCCACGGGAGTGGATTTGTGAAACAAAACTAACTGACACTGGTAGGGTCACGTGACAGTGACAAGATGTATATAGTACAGATTACATTCATACTACCCATATACTACATACAACACACGTTTTTAACGGTCGTGAAGTATTTACTCTCTATTCAGAGTTTGTGATTTGGACACAACCACTGAGTTCCTCAGAAACCAATCATTCAAAGGCTTTGACTGACAACATCTTATGAATCAGAAACAACAAATCCAAGGAAGAAGAGTACAACACATTCCCTCTGTGGCTCTGCAGATGGACGTATAACTCAGAAAACCAGAATGCACTAACACAGAACAACTTGACACCACTTGAACATTCAACTTGGAAACTCGTGAAGAAAATCTGAGATGCAGGTTCACGGTCGTTACTGAACACCTGCATTGTTACACTCACATGTTGGTGCTCAGTCAGATGTACAGTAAATAAACTGCTACATTAAATCATAAACAATCCTCTCTGTTGATAATGGCACTCCTGCAGAACAGATGCTAGTGTCGCACAGCATCCTTCACCCTCCACAGTTCGGTTGCTAAGAGATGTCTTTGTTGACAATCAAACACCTGCGATATTTAATGCCTGCTTTGCCATTTCGTCATCGTTCATCAAAAATTTGAACCGGATAAAATAAAGTAAAATCATAATATAATATCATATATCATATCATGGTCTTATTAAACCCACAAACCCTCATTTCGTACGAAGGAAGATCTTTTGACTACCTTTGTGTACTAGAAAAAGAGACAGTATCATGCATTTAGATTTTCTGAATTTTCTCATTTGGGTGGCAAAATGTGAACTTTAAACTGCACACTTATTGCAAATAATTAGATGGGATAACCATAATCAGACGATAATGTCAAATCGCACATCGTTAAAACAACAATTACGATATTATCGCAGACGATATATATCGCACACCCCTATCAGACGATTAATCGATAATCATGACAGGCCAGTGTTGTGTGCAGCACAGCTGACACAGAAGTCACTTTTAAACATAGCAGCTTTTTGAAAGACTCACCCCTGAACCGGTTTCGAAATATGCATGGGGAAATCTTTTGCCTTCATGTGAAATTCCCAATTGTCAGGATTTCTACTGAAATGACAGGATTTCGTCTGTGAAAATTCGCCAAACAATGGTAAATGTGACCGCACCTTAAGCCTATTGACCATATAAAAAAGGATGAGTCTTTCAGTATATCCTATCCCAATCTGTTTCAATAGGAAATACATCAGGAGAGCAAAAGGAAAGCAAACTGCATTCATCAAGCCATTTCATGGGGTCTTTCATACATCAGCCCTTCCACTAGTGTATCAAATGGGATGGGAGCTTGCACACCATTATTAACGGCACTGTAATAAAAGATTCCTCAGCAGAGCTGGAGGATGGGACAAATCTGGCACACTCTCTCTGCAGGACGTCCTCCCTGCAGTCACAGGCCTTATCGCTCCACTACAGATAGAATCACAGAGACCATCGCTTATTTCACTGAGAGTATTAGTGGTCTAGAGGAGCAAACAAGGCCTGACACACACACACACACACACACACACACACACACACACATCTATAAACAGCACCTCTGAGCGCTGTGAGAAACGCACCTGAAAGAGAGTAAAATAGAGAAAGGCAAGGTGAGGCCATTAACCTTGAACAGAAAAACAGGACGAGTACAGTGTCCAAGGAAAAATAAGACTCCTGCTCAGTGTTCTTTAGGTGAAACCCTGCACTTAAAAAGACCACGGCAAAAAAAGCAAGTCGTTAGACAGTGATTTATAACCTGTGTCGTACAAATCAGAGTGAACAAATCCTTATCAGATCTAAATACATTTGTACCTGGTGCATTATCTCTACTGTGTGATATAGAATATTCAGCATCTGTTTACAATGATTTTGACTGTGATTTAAGCAACCATTAAAAAAAAAAAAAGGTTTTTT
>NW_015540885.1:108992-113571 GCF_001515605.1 Sinocyclocheilus anshuiensis | reverse complement strand
CACACACACACACACACACACACACACACACACACACATCTATAAACAGCACCTCTGAGCGCTGTGAGAAACGCACCTGAAAGAGAGTAAACCAGAGAAAGGCAAGGTGAGGCCATTAACCTTGAACAGAAAAACAGGACGAGTACACTGTCCAAGGAAAAATAAGACTCCTGCTCACAGTGTTCTTTAGGTGAAACCCTGCACTTAAAAAGACCACGGCAAAAAAAGCAAGTCGTTAGACAGTGATTTATAACCTGTGTCGTACAAATCAGAGTGAACAAATCCTTATCAGATCTAAATACATTTGTACCTGGTGCATTATCTCCAGGTTGGTAAGAATTTTTTTTTTTTTGGAAAGAAGTCTCTTAGGCTCTGCATTTATTTGATCAAAACTGAAAGAGAGTAAACCAGAGAAAGGCAAGGTGAGGCCATTAACCTTGAACAGAAAAACAGGACGAGTACACTGTCCAAGGAAAAATAAGACTCCTGCTCACTTCAGAAATCATTCTAATATGCTGAATTGTTGCTCAAGAAACATTTATTTTTTATTAAAATAAGATGTGCTGCTTAATATGTTTTTGGATACCATCATACTTTTTTAAGTATTATCTGATGAATATAAAGTTCAAACGAACAGCATTTATTTGAAATACCTTTTTTTGGTGTAAGAGTTATTTGGCCACTTATGATTAAATTTAATGTGCCTTTTCTGATTAAAAGTATTTTAAAAAAATAACAGACCCCCAACATTTGAACAGTAGTATACAAATATTGCACTGATCACTTCTTGTATTCCTCATTTTAAGCCACTTTGGATAAAATCAACAGTTAAATAAAAAAAGTGTATTTTTTTTATTTAAACATTATGTTAGTTTTACTTTCTCATCTCATAACTTGCATTAAGATGTATTAATAGTCTCTGATTGAAACTCCATTTGCAAAAATTATATTAGTGTTGTTGGTAAGAGTAATTTATTACCATGAATAATTTAAAACTATTAGCTCAATACATTTAAAAATGGATTTGAACCGATTAAAATTTAATGATTAATACATTCTGCATGGCATTTTTAAATGTTTTCACATATTTGTAGGTAAATGTTGCTGTTTATTACTATATATTGTTGTTATTGGCGAATATGCAAATAATGCAAGATCATTCTTCCTTTAGTGAAGGACATCATTGAAAACATGCCTTATTCACAGTATATTTGACCTTATTTTAATTCTTACATCAAGCATCTTGAATCTACAGTACTGGTTGAAGTGATGGTTCACTTGATTATGTCCTGCTTTGTGTGGTTCTCATTTATGGCTTATATTACAGCAAGTCAGCATTTCAGGGATGTGAGCCCTCTTTAAAGAGTGTGTTATGACAAATGACAAATGCTGTCCAAATCAATAATGTAATCAACACCCGTCTCTGCTCGAAAATACACTGAGCTACAGCTGCATGTATAGAGCTGAGTCAGAGAATTATTGATCAACACACAGCCATCCAACATGACAGCCTTAACTACTGACCTTTATCTGGATGATTTAGTACCACGATCCTTCCGTGGGCTTCCAGTACCTTTGCCTTAGTGCTGGTCGGAACTGCACAAAACAAGAAAACAGAACATTTAGAAAAGAAGCACACCACCATCTCGTGGACACGGTGTGAACTGCTGTATGAATCTAATTACAGGCCTCCAGACTGATTTTTTGCACTAGTCTGATATCAACATGTGTGGGCTGTCTCCATCACTGCACACATCAACTGGAAATACTCAATCTGTACATCCCCTGAAAATCCCCAATTTAGTGGGCAAAACAGGCAACAGAACTGAAAAAAAAAGGTATTCGCATATGCTTAAGGACTTTTTTTTTACTCTTTTGACAAATGGATAAACAACAACAGCAAATGGACAAAGCAAATGGCAAATGCTTTTTTATGCAAATATACATCTTTAAATGTTTAATTAATTTACAATTTGATTGCTTTAACTACATTTTAAAACATTAAACTTTTTTTAAATGTCAATTTATTTTCCAATTTTTAAAATAAATAATAAAATATTTAACGAAATATTTAAAATAATAAAAAAATGTTTATTTAAAAATTATTAAGATATCCACTGAAAGCTTTTGTTTTTCTGGTGGTGCTGGATACTAATAGTATATATTCATTAAGAATTACTTAAAATTAGAGAAATTACCTAAAAATCCCCAAACATCTTTACAATTTGTTTGACATATATAAGCATAATTACTTTTAAAAAATATACATATAATATACCTCTTCCTTTAGTCAGGATATAGTAGTGTTTCCTTTAAGGATGCACATTCAAATGTGTGTATTGATTAATTTGATTAGATATGAAGCATTGAGTTATGGTCTGAGGACAGGTGGTTTTAGGCATCCTTACCGAAAAGATAAATAATGTTCTTTCCAGCCAACAGCTGTCAGGGTTTAGATCTGAGTCATAGCTGAATAGCCAGAAGTGATGATTAAAAGATACATTAATGCTTGCACACAAGTGTTCAGTCCTACAAAACCTCCTCTAAAGTCTCAAATCATATGCGGGAGTGGGTGTCTGAGAGGGGCCTGAGAAACTAATTAAAACACTGTGCGGCGCGGATGATTCCAGAATGTGATGACGAATCTGTCAGACTAAACTGCATTTGTCGGAAGAGTCAGAAGATATGTGTGGCATTCGGGAGACTAAACTGTGTGCGCAAATGCATTTAAAATCAGCAATGAATATAAGGATGATCAAAGAAAACACAAACATGACTGCAAAATAAATAAATAAATAGTGCAAGAAGAGGCTGATTTGATCTAAAATACAGTAAAAACAGCAAAATATTATTACACTCTAAAGTAGCTGTTTTCTATTTTAATATATGTTCAAATGTAATTTATTTCTGTGATGAAAAGCAGAATTTTCAGCATCATTACTCCAGTCTTCAGTGTCACATGATCCTTCAGAAATCATTCTAATATGCTAATTTGCTGCTCAAGAAACATTTCTTCTTATTATTATATTCTTAATATTATTGTATTTTCAGGATTCTATGATGAACAGAACAGAAAGTTTAAAAAAATATTTATTTGAAATATAAATCTGTTGTAACAGTATAAATGTATTTACTGACACTTTTGATCAATTTATTGCATCCTTGCTCACTAAAAGTATTAATTTATTTTTAAAAATTATAAAAAAAGTTAATTTTTAGATGAAATATCCCTTTACAGAACACAAATAACTGTACAAATTAGCAAAATTTATCATGGGTGTAGAGAGATCAAAATATATCAAAGCAAACAGTAACATTACTGAGGCCAGTTATTTCAGCTGTGAGTGACAGACACCAAAGTAAAGCTCAAGACAGATGAGAAGAGAATAATAAAAACTATAAACCCGAATCAGTACCATTTTATGAGCGTGAATGCGGTTGACCGAGTTCATACTGATCACATCCAAGAAATATTGGTCACAGTCTGGTTCAGTTTTATGAAAAAAATTAGTCCAGTTTGATTGACAACACAAAGAATTGAGGCACACGGCAATGACGCAAGCACTCAGAGGAGGAGGGTGGTCCACCAAAAAGCAGATTACAAAGTTAGAGACACAGCTGAGACTTTTTCCCATTAGACGAAAGGATCAAAGCCGTGACGACAGGAGATGACGACCGACTTCAAACCAAAAGAATTGCCCCCAGACTTAACCGCATGCTCTTCTGGGAAGTGCAGTGATGCAGTGTGTGTGTATATACTGTAAAACACCTTTGTTTTCTTCCATGACAACTCATAATGAGAGAATTCAGTAAGAGGAATTGCAGTGATTTAGGGCTTTGTTTAGCCCACAATTACCTGATCCCAAGAATAAAGCTGGCTTCCCGTCTGGTCATCTTCTGCTCAAAATCCACCTTTGTAATATGCAGAAAATGACTAGGAAAGAAGAGAAAATGTTGAAAACAATGATCCAAATTCAAAGTTAAGCTCTATTATCAACTGCATATATGTTGCCAGGAAAACAAATGGCGCCTTTCTCAGTTTTAAACAGTTAGAATGGAAATACACAGGGTCAGGCAGTAAACCTTAACATACACACTCTTCTCAAAGTGTCACAAGACTTCAATCTTACGTCCATGAAACTAGGATCATAGAATCACTTGTAAAGTTTCAATTGGGTTGTCACGATCAGTGTTTGGGTAACAGTAACACACTGCAAGTAACGCGAGTTACGTAATCAGATTACTTTTTTCAAGTAACTACTAAAGTAACGTATTACTTTCCATAAAAAGTTACTAAGTAATGCAATTAGTTACTTTTTAGGGAGTAATGCAATATTGTAAAAGTAACTTTCCCCAACACTGGTCATGATACACACAATGAGAAATTATGTAAGTATCTGTAAAGCACAGACATTACGCTGGTAATCTGTAATCAGAAGTTCATTTACCCAGAAAAGTGACTGCAGCTGAAAACGATTTCACCAACTATACAGCTCAAATTATAAACAGGGTTTAACTCCTCTAAGTGCTGTAATAAAAATTTAAGCTTTACATTTCTAACATTTTTTGGTTTGAATTT
>NW_015540885.1:102645-108752 GCF_001515605.1 Sinocyclocheilus anshuiensis | reverse complement strand
ATTGTTTTTTTTGGGGGGGGGGGGGGGTTCTACAGGTTTTATGAAGGTAACACAATGCATCAATACGTTCTCTAAATGTAAGTGTGTAGGTTAGTTTTAAACTTTAAAAGGATGCTTTGATATGTGATTAGAAACGACAAAAATACTGAGGGCTAAATTAAGTTAAATTAATATAGTTAAGAAAGTCATATACACCTAGGATGCCTTGGGGGTGAGTAAAACGCAGCCTAATTTTCATTTTTGGGCGAACTAACCCTTTAAGGCTTTTTAAGACCTGCAGGAACCCTGTTTTTTTTTTAAGTCCAAATTAATTTCCGTGCTAATTAGTACTGTATCGAACCCATAATATTCCTTTAATAAGATGATAACTGATGTGCACAACAACCTGTATACTCTGAATATTGATGGCAACCAAGTTGCTTTGGATCAGATAAAAGCCTCAAGAACAGCACTTTCACCTCATTATGTGAAAATAGAGACTTTAGGGATTTGAGATGATTGACCCAATAATTATCCAAATTCCCAAACTAAGCGTGTTCATGCTGGAATTACCATAATTACGAGACTGTCTGACTTGTAAAAAGTGTCCTCATTGAATTTGCAATTCCAATTTGTAAACTGAATTATTATTATTATTATTATTAATAATATTTGCATTATTTGCTATATTTTTGTCTATTCATTACTCAAATTTCACAGATTAATTTTGCTGGCAATAGTGTTGCCACAGAAGCACACAATTCCAAGTCTGAAGACATGAACAGATCGGAGTGCAAACATCCCAGACTGTAATCTAGTAATTACTGTAATTACATGGTGTGAATGCACCATAAGTCAAAGGACCCAAGACTGAGATTTGAGAAGGTCATTAATGCCAAGTTTCATATAGTTTTGTGGAAATTTAGCGAACAATTTTTGCTGATTTTTTGCAATTTTATTTTATTTTTTATAGTACAGGCCTCACGAGTGCTGTGTTTCCAATTGCTTCAAAGATTTTCCACTTTGGGATTTTCCATATTCAGCTCTACATGTTTACACATTCAATATTTTCAGCACATACCTACAATTTAAAAAAACAGTTCACCCAAAAATTAAAAAAACTTTCATACATTCTATGCTCATTATTCCAAACCCATATGCTGTTGTTTTTTTATGGAGACTTTCTGAAGAACCTTCACACAGCTGAAGCACTGAATAAGCTATTTCCAATACAACAACAGGGCCTCAAAAAATATCTCATTAGCCAATATGACTTGATTACATGTCTTCTTAAGGCATAAAATAGGTTTGTATGAGGAACTGACCAAAAAAGTCTGTAACATGGAATATGGCGCACAATCTGTATGGACTTCTTTTACGATCATTTTAGGATGCTTTTATGTTTTGTTTTTTTTGTCCATTTTGGACAGTCCAGATGACTATAAACTGTGGTTGTATATGCAAGAGATTCGTAACAATTCTTCAGACATTTAAACTTTTGTGTTCCACAACAGCACACAGGTCGCGCAACCCTCTACATTGCGAGTAGATCACTCGCATATGCGACTAAATCTTCACTCTGGGCGACTAAATGATGTCTAATATTAGCCAATTGCTAATACATTCTCAGATTTTATTCGCCAGTGTGTGAGTTGGAGGCTAAGTATAAGTGTAGCTCAGATATATTTTCACTCGCCGAACACTCTCTGACTGAGCGCTTCAGAGTTTCACTCTACGCCAAGCGATCTGTGCTGTTTTTCAGTTCATCTGAATGGATGCACAGCGCACCTGTATTTAACGTACCGTAAACTCTAGTGTGAAGGATAATAATAACCAACTCTTTATTACCTTTGTTACAACATTCAGTGTTATGGAAAAGAACCATAATGACAGAAATTCGCACATTTATAAACTGTAAGAAGTAAAAAGCTACAATTTGAGACCAGAAACGCATCACGTAACTGTAAGAGTAAATAATATTTATAATAATAATAACTATGCACCCCTTTTATGAATTAATCTTTTCTGTTTCTTATAGCAGTTTTGTATTGTTTGTGGTGTGATCAACATTTGCATAAGTAGTAGACGTGCTAGGGAAGTAACACGTAACATTTTAATTATATTTTGCTAAAATGATTATAAAACTGTGCCATTTTACATATATATTATCAGTCTGGCGAGTAAACTAAAAAAATGTACTAGCCAATGGCGATTCAATTGCCAAGGTGTCCGTAGAGGGCTGTCGCATGAGGGCTAATAAACAACAACAGAATTATCATCGGTTTTTTTGCTGCACTATCCCTTTAATTAAAATTTCATAACAGAATAACATCGGTCTGTGGCTTCTTCATCTACTTTGGTAAGAGTTCATGATTGAGTAAAAACATGTGTATGTTCAGAGGGTGAGAGAGGACAGAATGTTCAGTCCAATCTCAGCCCACAACATGACACTTAATCACACCCATCCATTATGTGATTCACAGAATGATGAAATCACTGGATTAATAAATCTAATAATGATCTATTACAAGTGTGCTCTGTCGCGAACCCATTTTAGGAGAAAGCCGCTGAGATTTGAGAAGTTTAAGAGTGCACAAAGGTGGACAGGTTGAGTCAAAGCACTGGGAACCAGCCCCGACCACACAACCCTGGAGATTAAGAAGAACCTGGACAAATCAGCATTACAAACTCCATCAAAAACCAGAAGCACAATGTGAACTACAGCAATGGCCAGTAAGATGTGATGAATCAGTCCATCGCCCTACAGCAAGAGGTTTAACATGCCAACACCGCACGCAAACAAACGCCTCGAGAGGTGGAGATGAACATGGAAAAATACAAATTTCATTCCCACAAATCATTGCTTTCTGAAACAGAATCTGTTTAAAAAACTAAAGTTATGGAACTTTTCTCAATGGGATTACTGATTCATAGGGTGTTAGAGAGCAATCCAAGAGGAAAAAAATAGCTCAGAGATTGCTCTTCCTAAGCTCAGGAGACTTAATTGTGATTCTCATATATCTCTCATTTTTCTATCAACAGCATTTCAGATGTTTCATCACGTTTAACATCACATGGAGACTTTTGCTTGAGTCTCCTTCTTCTCACACTTGTCTCCTGAGACAAAAACTCTAAGAGACAATGGTCTCTTTTAAAGTTTTAGAAGAGATCTCATCATCTTCACACACTTGCTCATATTTTTCTCCTTAACAACAGACCCTGGATCTCTCACATTTGTTTCTTTTAAAGCTTTAGAAGAGATCTCAAAAACATCACACACTGTGTTTAGATCTTTCTCCTTAGAGACACTGGTGGTCTCACATTTGTCTCCTCTAAAGTTTCAAACAAGATCTCAACAACATCACACACCATGCTTAAATATTTCTCCTAAAATAAAGACTCTTATGCAGTACACTTTAGGTACTAATATGTACTTATAGGCCTGGTTTCACAGTCAGAGCTTAGACTAAGCCAGGTTTAGCCCATGGTTCAATTAGGACTTTTAAGTATCTTTTATAAACGTTCCTTAGAAAAAAACATTACTGGTGTGCATCTTGAGACAAAACAATGGCACTGATATAAAATATGTTAAGTGCAAGTTTCTTTGAGTTAAAACAGCTCAGATATTTTGGTCTGGGACGAGGCTTAAGCCTGGTCTGTAAAACCGGGGGATAAAGTACTAATATGTACAATTAAGGAACCTATATAAACCATTTATTGGTAAATAAGCTACAAAGATGTACCTTTTAGCTTTTGTACCTTGTTTTTTTTTTTTTTTAGGGTGTATGTTAAAAATGGTTTGTTTGTTTCTGACACTTACCGCAGTGGGTAACTTCTTAGTAGCTTCCGTAATAACCTGACTCAAAGGCCTCCATAAGTGGAATGCATATCGACCTAAAAGCAAATGTAATAAAGGGAAAAAAAGGTTGAAAAGTGTGCCACTTGATAGCAAACCATTTACAGAGTTAATTTCCAGGATTAACAAAGTTGGTTTAAGGGTGAAACCAAGGTCAAAACCACATTTTAGTCTTATTCAATATGTGTTAAAGGTGAGGTCGCCTTTCAACTTCCCTTGGTATTTATTTGGTCAGGGTGCTGTGAACTGCCAGTGGTTGTGGTACGACTGAGAAGCAACACACTGCAAGTCAGCACTCAATTAAATGAACATATAATGCCTTCGAACATCCAGAATTCAATAAAGCAGCTGTGAAAGGCTGTTGAGCGGCTCATTTAACCCAACCAAACTTTAGGTGAAAAATCGTTAAAATAATTCATTATGGGAAAATTTTTGGATTTTCATTTCATCAAAAGGAAAACGTTATTTTGCTTTTCAGCAAAATAGCACTTGAGGCTCCCTCCACTGTAACCCAAAGCCCTGCCTCTGAGCTGAGCTGAGCAGACCACACACCGCCTCAGCTTTTGGCAGGAGCGCTGCCCCCTCGATGTACTGAAATGGGAATTAGCCCCCTTCCTCAAAGCGACCACAAGTGCTATTCCATCCTGACCTCACACAGCTATGGGTGGAAGACTTGGCGACTAACAATGATTAACTACCACGCAGCAGTAGGGAGGACAGGAGAGACACCTGCCAGAAAAGAATCAAATGTAAACGGGCCGATGACAAAGTCACTTAAATTATTTGGCCACATGCGGCCGTTTAAAGTCGCTTTGATTCCTTTAATGCTAGAGGCCACGTTGACCTCATTAACCAGACTGAGCTTCATCTGGGGGCTTGAACAAACACTCACAGTAAGAGCGGCTTAACCATCACCCTCATCAACATCGCCATCATCTTGAGTGCTTCCTTTAGAATCACATCATAAATATCTGTGGGCAGCTTTAACATACGGAAAGTTTAGCTAAATATTTTAAGAAGACAAAGGAGGAAAAAACTTTTATTACATTATACAATGGCTACTCTATTCCACTGTGAACCGCAACATGTGAGATTTTAGCTTACAAACATCCTGCCTAGAAACGTACTCTGAGCCAGAACGCAAACACGAACACTTCGCCAACACGGCGTTCCAAGAGTGCTGATATCTAGTTCAACAGCACTGGGATTTTTCGCCATTGATATCACTTTCCTTGTTTGTGTTTGCACTTTCTAGACAGACTGTCAGTCTGTGTATGAGTGGTAGGGAGTTGTCACTGATTCATTCACCTACTCATTCATTCAGGATCAAAACAAGTGATTGTCTTTATGAGTGAGTATTTAAATCATTCCCTCAACTGATTCATTCAAGCTAGGGCTGTCATTGTATGAATGCATTAATCTAAATAATTAGTTATGGAATAAAATAACACGTTAAAATTTTTAACACAGTTAGCACATCCACCCCACGTACGTCATCTTACATTTCATGAGGTGTGTTTGGTTTCAAGCGGCGCTGTGCAGATCGATCAGGAGACCAGAGGTCATTGTATGATTGGCTGAGGTGCCTCACGTGATCCAATTTAGCCGTTACAACCCTCTATATTGAGAGTAAATCACTTGCATATGCGACTAAATCTTCACTCTGGGCGACTAAATGATGTCTAATATTAGCCAACGGCTAATAAATTCTCAGATTTTACTCGTCAGTGTGTGAGTTAGAAACAGAGTTCCTTTGGAATTCTTCAGCTTTTAAGAACTGCCGGGTTTTCCTGTAGTAGACGGAACTAATGCGCAAACGACAATCTCATTGGCTGGCGCTCACCTATTATCTTCCCTGTTTTGATTTCAGCGAATCAGTTCGAGCAAACGCACACAACCTGATTAATATTCATGATTCAATATTCAATATTCACTCATTAATCCTTAGTACGTTTTAATATTGTTTTTATTAGTAGAATTCGTATAATAATAATAGTAATATCTTATCAGTGTTATTGTTCGGTTTTTTTTTACAGGAACACTGAATGACCAAAAAAAGCACCAGCACCAGTCCTAAGTTCATGGTTACCAAGTTTGAATTCTAATTACTAAACTTCTATTATTAAATAATACTTGATTATCATGTTATAATGCTTGACTGCTTGACTGACTGATATTAAGAGTGTACTTTCAGATACTTAAAAAGCTGTACCATTTTACAAACATTATATATGTTTGTAAAATGGCATAACTTATATATATTTTATATATA
>NW_015540885.1:60098-102429 GCF_001515605.1 Sinocyclocheilus anshuiensis | reverse complement strand
ATGTAAACATGAAACATATGCCATTACCTATATTGTACTGTGGTACAGTTATGGAGGCCCTTCATAATGCAGAGGTCAACTGCCTGCTCTGCCAGTAGTTAGAAATGGCACTATAGTAAGCAGTGTTTAATAAACAGCTGTTTTACTAAATTCTGCTTTGGTGAAATTCAGCGCAGTCCTGTATCGTGATATGTATCGTACCGTGGCATCTGTATCATGATATATATCGTATCGTGACTTTGCCGGTGATACACAGCCCTACACTGGATTATTACAATTAATGACAAAAGGAATGTTTGGGAATGTAAACTGATATTTCCTACTGACACACTACAGCAAAAGATAGAAATAACTGGCTTAAAAATATTTATTTATTTTTTGGTGAAAATACTAATGGCCTAAGACTTTTGCAGTACTGTATGTATGTATATATATATATATATATATATATAGTATCAATGGCTAATGTATAAAAACTGAAAAAAACTGTGAGAATGAACTGTAAGCGTCACAATGATTAATAAGCCCTTCATAATCATTTCCCATGTCACAACACATAGTCAATCATCAATGGGAAATTTTTGTTAATGCATCAATTTACAGTAGGTGGCAATAATATTCTCTTGCTTGAGTTTCAGATGTGAGCAGCAAGGTCAATACTGGATGAGCCAGGTCAAAATAAAACAGTGTAAATGCTCCGGACTCTCCAGCGCGACATTTACTCACAAGGCGTTTGTCAATATCTGTCTCATTCTGCCCGCTGGATTTCGGTGTATATTCGGCATGTTTCATGAAGCCCCCGTCCATCACCCCACTGGAGCCCGCCATACTGCGGCTGCTGATGACAGAAACAACAGCTACGGAAGCACCAGAGGGACACACTTCGAGCTGCTGCGGGGTCTCGCGATTCTAAAACAGAGCAACGCGTTTCTCAGACCCCAGTTTCATGTGCCCTAAACTTCCAAAACAAGCTGTAACTGCCAAGCATTATATTTATTTATCATGTATTTAAAAAGCTTTCACGCACTATGTGGCATATGAATACTGGTGTTTAGCGGGGAATCCCAGAGAGAGAGAGAGACTTGCCATTAATGCCATTACCAACTCGCTGCCACTCGCTGCCAGTGATCAGCTGTTCTGCTGCGTGTGAAGGTCAGGAATCACGCGACAGAATATACTATAGCATGGATCGATCTACACATCTAAATCATAATTCCGGAGGACGCGGGGCATATAGAGGAAATCCAGTAAATCAAAGGAGCAATATGACGGACAGCGAGCAAACGAATGAATATTATTGTGAGAATAACTCACCTAGTACTTCAAACCCTCAGAATCAGCCAACATAGTAAGTACAACAGTACAATATCATGAATTTGACTCTCGTGCAAGGTGTTTACGTTTGCTATAGCCTAATATTATATATATTTATAAAATAATAGGATATTATAGAAATAAATAGTTTACATTTAAATGTATAAACATTGTTTCTCTTTACATTTTTTACGCTTTAACATTATTCAGATGTAGCCTATCGTTATTTCGATGTGTCTGAGCTAGCGATCGGTCATTTTGGTGATCAAATCGTGTATTTATTTATGTAGTTCCTTCTCGGTTTATAGACCAGCAGATACTTTAGTTTCACTTTCGTTTCTGTCGAAACATTCTGGAGAAGCGAAACTTCCGAAAGGATTATTTACCATGGCAACTTCCGGAATTACTGTCACGCTCACATTTTCTCTCTCTCTTCGAATCATTACGTAGGGATAGTAAATAACAACATTAAAACATATTTAAAAAAAAAAAACACAATCCGATAAATAAATTGTAAAATATCATTAAAAACAAAACAAACAAATAAATAAACACAACAATCCTCTGGTGGACAGTACATAGGCCTATAGGAGGTTTCCACACATATATAAAATAAAAACAGGTCAGGCAGTTTTTTGAGTAAATGTCTTGACTAAACTTGAACATGTCTGCCATCATACCAACTGTTTATAGCCTATAATATAACACTTATTTAAATGTATTGTATATTAAGTACATCCAGGGCTGGATTGGTAATCGGGCATACCGGGCATTTTCACGGTGGGCCGACGCACTTAAGGGGCCGACAGAATGTTTTTTTGTTTTGTTTGCCAAGGACCATCACGCAGGGACAGCGAGCAGCCAGTGGCCCATTGGATTGTCTCCTGTATTGACAGCGTAAACATCCAATCACAATGTGCTAATGACGGAGCAATGAAGTATTTTGCTCCGCCGATATAAAGATCGCTTCACCCCAACTTCTTCCTCGTCGGCTTTTCCCACGTTTTCACAGCAGATTTATCAAGAACAGGCTTGCTCTGCAGTGAGTGATGCGGGCCTAAGAGCCAGGCAGGAGGAGAAGAAGAGAGTAGTTGAATTGGAAAAGTGCTTGATAGGGACTCGCAGGAGGCAGGCATCTAACCTATCCTGATGTGTGTGCGCGGCTGCGCGCCATGAGTGTAGAATGCGTAAACACTTTTTAATAAAACGTAAATTCGTCCCACGCGATTTTTTAGCCAAGTCAAGTCAACTGTTTTTTTTTATTTATTTTTTTTATTAAACTTCAATAAACACAGTCAAAGTACAGTTAGGACTACAATAATACACATGAAAACATAAAACACAAACAAAACATAAAAAAATATATATATGCATACAAAATACACATACAGCCAGGGGGGTGGCCTAAACAATATGTAAATATATTAAAGGTCTTACAAATGGAGACAGTCTTAATTGCTTTCTTATTATGTAAATACAAAATCATCTTAACATAAATTAGAATTTCTTTCTCAAGCTTTGGTTTTATTTGAAGGGATATTAGTAAACCCTTGTTTTTTATTTAATAATTGACTAACTCGTATTATGCCTGCTGAAAACCAATTTACAAAAAAATAATGATTTATTTTTATATAATATATTGTAATTGTTCCAAATTAGGTACCTATGGGGAGAAAAGTTATGTTTATACAATAGAGACCAAGCCAGCAACATTTGTTTATGAAAGCAGGATAAGCTTAAAAAGTCAAGTCAGCTGTGTTCATAGAGGTTTCCATGGGCCAATGCGAATAAAGCTAGATTTAAATAAAAAAAGACAGGATATTGTCGGACCTGACGTTTTATTCTTATCCAAAACAAGATGTGATATGAGTGTGATACATAGGCTACATACATACACACACTACCAGTCAACATGTTTTGAATAGTAAGAAAGATCCAATAGAAAGATCCAAAGATCAGCATTCATATGAAATAAAAAGCTTTTGTAACATTATACATATACCATTCAAAAGCTTGGAGTCAGTATTTTTATTTTATTTTTTATTTTATTTTTTTGGGAAATGATAGAAATTAATACTTTTATTTAGCAAGGATGCTTTAAATTGATCAAAAGTGACGATAAAGACATTTATAATTTTACAAAAAAAATTATATTTCAGATAAATGCTGTTCTTCTGAACTTTCTATTAATCAAAGAAACCCGAAATATTCTACTCTGCTGTTTTCAACATAATAATAATAATAATAAATGTTTTTTGAGCAGCAAATCAGAATATTTGAATGATTTCTGAAGGATCATGTGACTGGAGTAATGATGCTAAAAATTCAGCTTTGCAATCGCAGGAATCAATATATTGAAATATATTCAAATAGAAACAGTTATTTTAAATAGTAAAAATATTTCACTATATTACTGCTTTTGCTGTATTTTGGATCAAGTAAAGCAGAAGAGAATTCAAAATCTTACTGTTCAAAAACTTTTGACTGGTAGTGTGCATATATATATATATATCGAAGTGGTGATGGGCCGCCTGGACCAAAAAATGCCAGGGCCGATTTTTTGTCCCAGTCCAGCCCTGAGTACATCTATAATTTCTTAAGTTCTATCTAAATGTTTATCTTTATTTACATTTTGTACATTGTAAAATATCATGTATTAACTAACTTGTCATTTTTAGTAAAGGAGTAAACATATGGTGCTATCACATGACAAAACTTTACTAAACAAACATCAACTATGTAAATAAAATCGACAAATGATCAGGCAATGCAGCCATAATTGTTCAAATAGTATAGTTCTTTGTTATAATGCAAAGTCATAGTAAATGAATATGTGATATTTTTTAATGATGTGAGAAGCTTTTTGTCATTTAAACTTATTTTTTGATGACAGGATTGTTTATCAAAGTCTTGTAGTAACAATGATTACTCATAATTGCAAATAATAACTGTCATAATATGATATTTTTGCTGGAATGGTTGCATGTTTTTGTAAGGGGAATTCCAATTATAACCAATTTTAACCAATGTCATTGGTTTGTTTATTCAGTTATTATCACCAATGTTTTTTTGTTTTGTTTTTCTACTGTAATGGCTTCTTACAGCTGCATTACTTGGGGGGAGGGGGGGGTATTGTGTCACCATCAAATATGATTGGGATGGAGGGAAGTTCCCCAGAGTTGTTTGTGAAAAATTGTGACTTTACGTAAGAAAAGATGACTTGTGCCCCACCTTGGTTTTGAGACATTGCTGGCATATGAGACTGATAAGTTCACAACATGGATGGAGGATGAGCTTGAAAACAAGTGTACCTAATGCATGCCATTTGCCCACAGTGCTGATGGATATGCCAAGATACCACCAAATGAATCAAGACGGAGCAATCTGCAGAGGAGTAAGTCATGACACGACTGTTGTTGTATTTTCCATCTTCATGTGATCCAGATGTTTCTCTAATTGTTACAATCAAGTGCAATTCCAGCATGTTTATTTGTGTCTGCAAGAGAAGATAGATTTGTTTTGTTGTTGTTGTTGTATCTTAAGGCCTGAATACACTGCACGGCTTTAAAACACTAGACATCATGCTAACTTTGTAAATTGTTACAGAGAAAACGCAGCATAATACACTATAAATGACTGAGTTTGTTCTAAAGACAGCAAACTCACACAGAAACATGTGCATCATTGCAAGGGGAAGCGTGATGAATGAAAACAAAATGTGATCTAAAATTAGCTTAAAATATCAAACATGTTTGATCTCCTCTGACTGGATGGAATCACAGTGTAAAGCTAAAAAATCATAGTCTGTGCCCAGCATACACACTCTTATAAATAAAGGTTCCAAAAGGGGGGCTTGCGGCGATGCAGTAGAAGAACCGTTTTGGGTTCCCTTAAGAGCCTTTCGGTCAACAGTTCTTAAAAGAACCATGCTTAGTGTGTGAAGTACATTTTAAAAATCAAAACAACCTTTTTACTATAAAACATTTTTTTTTTTGCAATGGAAAGTGTTAGACAGACAGATAGATTTAATCCAAAAATTATAGTTTGCTTAACATTTACTCACCCTCAGGCCATCCAAGATGTAGATGAGTTTGTTTCTTCATCAGAACCGATTTGGAGAAATGTAGCATTACATCACTTGCTCACCAATGGATCCTCTGCAGTGAATGGGTGCCGTCAGAATGAGAATCCAAACAGCTGATAAAAACATCACAATAATCCACAAGTAATCCACGCCACTCCAGTCCATCAGTTAACGTCTTGATGTTGCAAAAGCTGCGTGTTTGTAATAAACAAATTCATCATTAAGTGGTTTATAACTTTAAACTGCTGCTTCCAGCTAAAATATGAGTCCTCTATCCATAGTATTTTCTCCAGTGAAAAAGTCATTTTGTCTGAATCGGGAGAGAAATATGCACAGATCAAGCACCGTTAATAACGTTAAAACAGTCCAAAATAGTTCTAAGCAAATATGTCGGTGGATTTTGATTTGAGAGGACAACAGGGGATGGACTTTTTCACTAGAGGAAGTGTTATTATAGATTATCATGGACTCATATTTTGACCAGAAGCAACTCAACTTAAAACCTCTTAATGATGGATTTGTTTCTTACAAACATGCAGCGTTTCTCTGGACAAGATGTTAACTGATTAATTGGAGTGGTGTGGATTATTGTGATGTTTTTATCAGCTGCTTGGACTCTCATTCTGACGGCACCCATTCACTGCAGAGGATCCTCTGGTGAGCAAGTGATGTAATGCTAAATTTCACCAAATCTGTTCTGATGAAGAAACAAACTCTACATCTTGGATGGCCTGAGGGTGAGAACATTTTAGCTAATTTTCTTCTTGCGTGAACTATTCCTTTAATCGAGTGGTGCCCAATCCTGTTCCTGAAGATCTACAGTACCTTCCTACAAAGTTCAGCTCCAACCCTGATCAAACACAATTTAACCAGCTAATTAAGATATTCGGGAGCACTTAAAAATTACAGACAGGTGTGTTTGATCTGGGTTGGAACTGAACTCTGCTGGTAGGTAGATCTCCAGGAACAGTATTGGGCTCCCCTACTTTAACCATACACTCCGTGAAATCTGTCAACTCCGCATTCCCAAAATCTGCAGACTAACTCAGACTTTTGGGGTGGAAATCTGTGGGGGAAAAAACTGGACAAAAGCTGTGTAGTGCATTCCAGCCTTTAATGTATGTCTGTCTTAAAAACTGTGTGTATTAAGTAGTCATTTATTAGCGTGCACTTTGCAAACTTCCAGTTGCCAGTCCTGAGCTTCAGCCATTGTCACACTATCCCATTTGTGTGTAGAAATGAAATGCATTTCTTTCTCTTTCTGCAGTTGCACAGGAAGAAGAGGAGAATCTGAGGAGATGGAAAGAGGAGAATCGCCCTGGTCCCATTCAACTGGCTCCAGAGAGACTAGGTAATGTGGAGATGAAATATATGGAAGTCCTGATCTGAAAGAAAAAAAGACACAAAGCAAATGAACGAAACATCAAAAGTCGCTAATGTATTCACTCTCACAGGTGGTGCAGTATCACTGGCAGAAGTCAGACAGAGACAGCAGGACGAATCACGCCATTCAAAGCTGAGAAAAAAGGTTTAGGAGTACCTGTTTAAAATTTCTGATTCCTTTCTCAAATACTTGTGGTATGTTGCATACTTACAGTGCATTTGCATATCTCTACAGCTTCGAAAAGAGGAAATGGATAAAAAGACGAGACAGGCAGAGGAGGAGGAGAATGAGAAGATGAAGGCCATGCAACGAGAGAAGGTACAGCCCAAGAAATTGTTTACATTTGACTTTTTATAGCATTTCTGCAGGGCATTGTGTTACTCTCATATATCTGCCAAACTTCGTTTGGTCATCTTGCTTGTGTTTGGATTCAGTGCTTTTTTTATGTTGCCTTTGTAATTCAGACTTTATAACTCCAGATGTCACTGCAGGCAACATCCAAGTTATCATATTCTTTGCAATTAAATACTATATCAGACTTCAGTCTTCAATGTTGCTGCTGCATGAGCTTTACGTGATTGATGAGTCTAATTATTTGAGCAACCACAGTTCATTTGCTAAAACACACTCCAGTCATTGTTTGGCAGTTCTCATAGTGTAATCATGGTTTACTTTAGGGATCTCGGGATTGTAGATAAGCTTGGAATACTGTAATACTGGAAATGAAAAACAGTTGAAAAAAAGGTTTTTAATTAGATTAGATTTAACTTTATTGTCATTGTGTAGAGTACAAATACAGAGCCAGTGAACTGCAGTCAGCATCTAACAAAGTGCAATCTGGGAATGACAAAAGAATGACAACACTATGAAAATATGTGGTTCAAAAATGGAAAAGTTAAATGCAAAAATTAACATTCTGCTAAAAATGTTGGGACATAATATAAATATAATTAAACAAAATAAAGTAAATATTAAAATATTAAAATAAGTAATTACAATATAAAGAGTCTGCACTATTTAAAGTTCAGTAATCAAACAATTTAATCAGTTTAATGAAAAATGTTGTATTAAATTAGAAAAATGCTAAACTTTCACTAGTGGTCTCAGATGGACAACACTGTATTTTTATATTTCTATACCTTTATATGGTTACACTTTATTTTTAGGATCAATTCTTACTATTAACTACCTACTAACTATGACTTTTGCCTCAATAAAATTATAATTATTTAATCTAATTATTAATAGTTAGTAAGGTAGTTGTTAAGTTTAGGTATTGGGTAGGATTAAGGGATGTAGAATATGGACATGCAGAATATGTGCTTTATAAGCATTAATAAACAGCCTATATGCTAGTAATATGCATGCTAATAAGCAACTAGTTAATAGTGAGATTTGGTCCCTACACTAAAGTGTCACCATATATATTTATTGATGGCAAATGTCCAAATGACATTGAATGTAAAGAGAAAATGTGCAGTTTAGTTATAATGGGTTATAAATGCCAAATGATCATTACACTGCAAATGACATGGTGCTTTAGAGATGCCATTAGCTGAAGAATGAGAAAATGGCAGGAATAAGTTTAATACGTGTAGAATAATAATAATAATAATAATAAAATACTCTCCCTGGTAATAGAAAAATATACATGCATGTGTTTGGAAAGCTCAATAAAATCAATGAATATGGAAACATCTGTGGCACTAGCTAAATAAAATTGTAAAAATACTGATTGATTGTATTCAAACAGGTTTCCCACTGTCTGCCTGGTCAGACTGCTTAAACAAACTGAGTAATGTTGCTATAGTGCCACAGAGCCACAATGTTTACACTTTTTGGAGGACTCAATCTACAAATGGCTTACTTATAATGTAGTTCATTTGCATATTAAGCTGAAAGAGAATAAAGTATTTTAACATCTAAAGTGCACATATCCTGTTTAATGCATTGCAGGCCAATAAACTAGAGATGAGGAAAAAGCAAGACGATGAACAGAGACAGAAGCTGTACCAACACGACAAGCAAAGGTACGTCAACATTTTTCCTAGACCTTGCCAGATTTAAAGGAACACTCCGGCTGAATGGATTCGAAAACGGTAAAACTCAACTGTTTAACTCTAGGGGAGTTAGAAAATGAGCCTATTTTCAAAAATAGTGGAGTGTTCCTTTAAGGTGTGCTTTGTTTAAAGGAGGAAGTAGGATGTTAAACTGCACTATTGGCCATTATCCAAAAACAATAAACCTGAATGCACAGGTTTATCCTTGGCCCAAGTTCAGTGAAATCTCTGCCTTTTGTTTAGAGCCTGTGAAGAGATTATTCAAAACCATTGCAAGGAATCCTACAAGATGCTGCTGGGAAGCTTCTGTCATCATTTACCATTGTATCATCACAAACCCATTTAGCTTTATTTCCTCCACCAAAGTCACATACAAAAGAAGAAATTTGATTCTCATGCTGTTCTTTATAATACAGTGATAGCAAAATGTGACTTGAGATTAAGTTCCAATTTGGCAAAAAGTAAATAAATAAATAATCATAAAACCATTATAATTGTAGTCCATAAAAAAATTCTGTACTATATTCTAAGTTTTCTAAAGTGAAACGATCACTAAGTTTTTGTTAATTAAAATTGTTCCCTTTTTAAATCCAAATCATACAATTTAAATATGTGCATATTCATTTTGGCAAATTGCGATTGGTTACAAAACACAGAAGAACCATATTTGAGTTCTAGAGCTTTTTATTCATATTATAAAAGATGTCATTATGCATAGTCATAAAATATATATATTATTCAATTAACATTTTATTATCTATAAAATATATATTTATATATTATTACAAAAATTAACTAATCACACAATTTTCTGTAAATAATCATGATTAATTACACCTAACATTAAAATTTTATATCAGAAATATATGTTCACACTGAATATTCAAATTCATGTGGAAAACGTGGAAACAGCATTATTTTAAATATAAGATATTTTAAATATTTGTTAATTGAATCTATGAATGAAGGCCAGTATAGCATACTGATACTGATGCCTGTATAAAATGATTTTTTTAATTAATTTCATTGTTTTAAACACACGAATGAGATTTGAGAGCAGCCAAGATAGTCAGTAAAAAGGAACTTAAATTGCTCAAACAACTTACACACAGTTCGGTGTGTTTTTTTTTTTTGTAATTTCTGGGAGAAAGAAAATCATATGGGTTTGGAACAACATAAGGCTGAGTAAATGATGACAGAATTGTCATTTTTTGAATGAACTATCCCTGTAATCACAATTATGTTTCTTCCTCCTGCAGGAAAGCTGAGGATTTTCTTCAAAGAATTGAGAGGTCCAGCACTACTGTTTCTATGGCAGCAGGGAATTCCATACCAGCATCATCCTGGGTAAGACAGAGGCCAAAAATGCACTGCGTGCTCCATAGGCCTGAGTTCAAGCCTCTTGTGCATAGCTGTGGCACTGGGGTTACAGCCCAAGGCACTGGAATAATTCACACCAATTGATCTCTCTTTGATACATGTTTTCAAAGCAAACAGCCCTCACTCGGGAGCTTTCATTGACATGGCATGTTGGACTGCAGCAATGAGTCAGCCTGCTGCAGAGCTTGGTCCCCTCCAATTATCTCCTCATTAGCCTCACACCGGAGATCGCTGACTGAGTCCATCATAGAGCTTCCTCAGTTGTAAACATGCAGACTTCCATTTTTACGGTCAGCCAGCGCAAAGACGCAAGTGTTGCTTCTGAATGGTGAGGCAAGCGGAGTTCAGGGGACTTCCCAGAGTTCACAGTGAGCATGTCTCACAAAAGGCAGAGAGGGGTCGGTGAGAATGCAACAAAAAGAGAGACTGGGGTGGAATAACCTGTATGGTTTTATTGAAAGTACCTGGAAAGGAGCCAGTGTCTGAACCTGTGACATAAGCAGGCTGACAGGATGTGTTTAGAGACGTTAATTACATCTAACCCACATGATTTCACTTGAATTTTAAGCAGGTTCGGTATGCTTCAGAATGCTCTTGTGGTCACCAAACAATGAGATATAGATCATGCTGTGCCTGTATTTTTTATTTTTTTTTGGCCAACCTTTTCTAAAACGTTCTGCTTGAAGAATCATTAAAAGCATGAAAATCTCAACCATGCTGGAGGCAGCAGAATTTCGTTTCATTAGGGGGTAATATTTAATCCCTAATTCTCAACTGGGATATCTTTGAGTTCAGCTCATGAAAAATGGGGGCAAAAACAAAAGTGTTGCGTTTATAATTTTGTTCAGTGTAAGTCCCTATTATATAAAGTCAAATCAAACGCAAATTAGCAAAATAATTGAAATCAGGACATCATAACAAGATTTTTAATGCTTTTGAAAGAAGTCTCATATGCTCACCAAGGCTGCTTTTAAAACAGTAATATTGTGAAATATTATTACAAGCTAAAATAACAGTTTTGCATGTTAATGTATTTTAAATTGTAATTTATTCCTGTGATGCAAAGCTGAATTTTCAGCATCATTACTCCAGTCTTCAGTGTCACATGATCCTGTGACATTTCTTACTATTATCAAAGTTGAAAACAGTGCTGCTGAATATTTTTGTGGAAACCATGCAATTTTTTTCTTCTTTTTTTAGGATTCTTTTAATTAAAAGTTCAAAAGAACAGCATTTATTTGCAATAGGAATCTTTTGTAACATTATAACTGTTATATACTGTCACTTTTGGTCAAGTACTAAGGTTCCCTTAGTACATCATTAATTCATATTGCATATATACATCATCTGCAGCATGCCAGTCTATTAGCAGCTTACAATGACTTTGAGATATCGTTTTCCTACTTCCTCCCCAGCTCCACCTGTCTAGATCTGGTACAGGTATAAATATACTGTATGTCATGGCAAATATATTCAATATTCAAATTGAGAATATTTTTTCATTGCAAAGCAATGTCATATATTACAACACATTTATTGTTTTGTAGTGACAAAAGTGACTGCAGTGTCATCACTGACAGAGGCCTACAATTTCACGTAATGAAATATATCAAATGTTAGGTAACATGTCAAATAGAGGAGTTTGCTGCAGGGATTTTTTTTTGACACATTTAGTGGCAATTTGCCCTGAGCCCTGGTTAATTTCTGACCATGACTGGTGGGGATTGAGGGCGGGGCTGACCATGAGAGGTTTAAGGGCTGCAGCTTATGTCAAACCACTAAAAGTGGCATCTGACAGCACTGTTAAAAATCGGAATTGTCTCGTGTCAAGCAAAGAATGTTTTGTTGTGCGGCTTTCAAAACTGGTCTGCAATTGTTCCCTGTTTGAGACTTTCGAGGACTTCTCTCTGGATGACTAATGGGGAAAATCCCTCTAATAGACAAATCGTGCATTAGGACTGTAGGGCCATCCTACACAACACATGCAACATTATTATTGACTTAAGTGGCTGGACAACCTCCAGGCCAAGTAATGAAATGATCCAACCTAAATGTCGTAAGCCCGCCGATCAAAGTGTTTGTGGAAAGACGGGTTCTTGATGTGGTTTTGTGGCCACTGAGAATTGTTATGCTTTCAGTGATGCTTCCACAAGACAGATTAATCTCCTCCATATCCTCTGTTTGTGCAAAGGATCCTTTGTATTGGCTTCCCAGGATGCCAGGCCCAGGTCGTCCCACCTATTCCCCTTACTCTCTGGCCATTTCAAACAGAGCAGCCCCTGCCTGCTTTCCCCGGGCCGTCTGACCAAACACACAAAGGATCTCTTCAGCTTCCAGGCTCTCTGTTCGCCTCTCCTTAAAGAGTCTTTCTGAACAGGGCCATGAGAATCTTAGAGAAACATCACAGCTGACACTCAGTTTTGCACTGAAATATGTGATGGGCTTGCCCTCAGGGGTCGTACTGTATGGACAAAGGCTGGGATCCAGTGTGGATTTGTCTGCTCTGTTTAGTTGTTAGACAGTAAAACCCTCTAAGAGAAATTTCATATTTAAAGCACTACTGTACACCCTAATATTTAAAAATTAAATAAGAAATATATTATTATTATTGCAATAATACTATTATACTGTAAAATAAATAAAAGTATTATTATTATTATTAAACTGTATATAGAGCAGCATTTACTGTGAACCATTTTGCTCTGAGACACTGAAAACAGTAGATCATGAGCTGCTCACGTGTAACTGAACACAGTGGCATGCTAAGCAGCCAATTATCGTCTAATTATCAGTGAGTATCGGTTTGCTGTTTTTCGTAGTATTTGGTGCACTGATTCATGAAATACATATATTTTAAATGGATTTGAAAATGCAGTCTTTTTTCCCCTCAGATTTAAACAATTCACATAGGTCAAACTTCAGGTCATAAAAAAAGGAAAACCGTATAAATATGGAATAATCACATCCCTGATAGTATTAAGCTGTTGTTCAGAACTTTATAAATCTTAAAGTTCTGGATGTTGATAACTATTTTACTTGCTTATAACTGCCCCTGATGTCTTTAAACTTGCAAATTTTGTCAAATCCATTGACTGGTTCTTCTTCAAGTTTACCACCCTTTGTTTTAATTCTTAATTGCCTTCTTAATATTTTCCACTGGACTCCCCAGTGTCCTTGCTCTTAAATGGTTCATAAAGCCAACCAGTCAGATTAGAGACATTTTTATGTGTAGTACACTCTAAAAAAATTATTGAAAATAAATTAAAGGTAAAATACCTTGAAGCATGGCCAAATTTGATCAGGATCGTTCCACACACATATAAATGAGCATATTTGGCCATGCTTCAAGGTATTTTTAAATGTCTAAGTGTCACTTGCACCGTGAGAATTGCATTTTTAATACAGAGTGTCAAGTTCAAAATGGCTAAACTTTTAAAAATGCACCTTGAGATGCAAGCATTCTATTCCCTTATGTTTTTGAACACAAAAATTCATCGTTTGTGAACAGCGACTAAAGGTGAGGCCACATTAGTGAAATTGCAGTGAAATTTCATGAGCAAAAAAGGTCCACTGTCTCTTTTCAATAGTGTAGAGATGTAAGAAGCACCACTCACACAGAAGTCACTTCCAAACCAAGCAGGTTTTTGTTTCTCAATGTGGCGAATTAATGTGACCAACTTGAAAAGGAGCAAAACTTGTGGAAGTTTTTTGCCCTCACGTGAAACTCCCAGTCGTGCAGATTCCTATTAGAATAACTGGATTTCGCACACAAAATTTCTCGGAGCGACGACAAATGTGATCACACCTTAAGAAACATGTTTAATCATGTATTTTTCAGGGCATTCAAGAAACCCAGCATAGTCAAAAAAAAGGGCTCATTCCTACATTTCATTGTGTGACCACTATTTCTTGACAGGCTAAATGTCATGAGTACAGGGAAGCCAGAAAAGAAGAGGAGAATGCTGACTTGCTTAAGAAGAAAGAGGAGCAGAGGAGAAAGGTAAAGAACAGAGGAAGTGAAACAGATGGACTGAACTTACGAACATCACCTCCACTTTTGGTTCGCAGGAACACCATAGCTAAATGTCTGGGCTTTGCCAAGAAAAAGAACTAACTCTGCCTAGCATGTGCTATTGATTAGCATGTTCTCAGTTATAGAAGGTAGTCATGGATGGAGTACCATAGGTGTTTTCCAGCTGGCTGTATAGTGGTATTTCTGTGGCTTTGAATGCCTCTATGTCGGTCAAACATGGACTTAATTCACTGATATGCATCGAAGACAAAAGGTCAGCCTGACCTATCATGTTGATATTGTTGTTTATTCATGCAAATATGCAATTAAATTGTTATAGCTACAGACCTTGAATGCCTTTACATAAGTAGAGGATACATTTCTGTTGGAGATGAAATTTTCATTAACTTAATATTTCCAGGCAGAAAGTTTGGAGGAACAACAAAAACAACAGGAGGAGGACAGGAAGAGACGGACTGGGGCTGACCAACGGCGGTATGGCGCCTAATCATGACAGACCGCTAAAAAAGCCATGACTGTCAGAATTAATAAAGGAGTCTGAGATCACTAGTAAAAATGCTTATATTATGCATTTTTCTAATTTGATGCCATTTTTTCATTACAAATTATATTGTCAACATTGCAATTTGAATGAAAAGTTCAATTGGAAAAAATAGCATGAATTTCAGAATCCCTTAGTATTTTGGTTGCTTTAATGACTCCACAATGACTGTGTGAACTCCACAAGCTTGTGTAAAACCTGATAATCAGGTTCTCCAGCATGATTTGAGATGATTCAGAGGAGCATTGTGTGTTAAAATGATGCCAAAAGAAAGAAAGAAAGGGAAAAAAAACATCATTAACCTGTCATGTATGATCCCCATTTCGAACTTGTATATACCCTTGTGAAAAAGAAGTAAAGAAGTACACTTTAGTGAAAAAGTACTTATTGCAGAAATAGCATACTTTAATAGAATACACTTGTGTAATGTAAGAACGTAATGTTTTGGACACTTAATTGTTAATTGCAATTACATGAAAAAGTATTATAGTTTAAATGTATGCAATTAGCTGAATGTTAATGTGCTTTCTGACCACTTAAGTAGGACTTAAGTACATGTTTATATATAATTTCATCATTCTATTGTCTTTGAAATTTGGTTAAAGTGTACTGCTGAATGTACTGACAAACATTTAACTAAATATACTTCAGTGTAATTTCTGTTGAACTTGTATGTCATGTATTTATAAACATATATTTGTAACTGCATATTTGTAATTAACATTTCAAATGTTCTCTTTAAATGTAGCATATTGAATAACACACTACAGTTAAAATTATAATTACTTTACATGTGTTTAGCATGTTAGTCAACATATCAAAATAAGTGTACTTTAAAGCATGACAAAAGATTATTAAAACATAATGAGGTAAAATGTACTGTAAAGTAAAATGTTAAATTTGAAATGATTACAAAGTGTGTTAGGAAACTCTTTTAGTACACTTAAGTGGTCTTTTATTAGGTTTTTATCTGTTAGTATTTTTAATATACTTTAAGATTGTAAGCACACTTCAAGTGCACATTCAATACATTTAAGCATATTTCTTTTTCACAAGGTTAGAACCCTAGAAACAGTGCAAAACAGTTCTTTATTTTAAATGTATCGAAATCCTAAAATGTGTTGTACAGTTCTAAATTAGAAAGATTTGGAATTTCAATGTGGTCTCAGACATCTGAACACCTCTGTACTAATCAAGTAGGAGTACTTCATTGCTCAGAACAAGTTGTGAACCGTTCTGATTATGGATTACTCTCTTCAGGGTGAACATGGCCTTCCTAGACCGTCTGGAGGCGAGTAATTCAGGTAGGGTGCCTAAACCCGTGACCCAAACCCCTGAAAGCAGTAATATCTGTCTGGATGATGACGATGATAATGACAAACCACAGGATACAGCCCTATCCACAGTACCCAACCCATCACAGGTCCACACAGACAGTGCAGAGGAGGATGGTGAGTCTTAAACTAGATTTATATGCATCTTCCATGGCACTGTGTGTGTTTAGGTCTGTTTCATTTCACAGCACCTCTGGAAACGTCTCCATTGCGTTGACTTCTCGAGTCTCAAAGCCTCCGCTTGTGTGCGATATTAAACAGATCTCACACCCCCGGTGCTGGACGGCATAGCACATTGTGTAAATAAAAATGTCCCGGCACTCCAGACACGTGATGCTTTTAGATCCCACTGTAATATACAAAGTGCCTGCATGAGAGGTTAATGTAAATGAATCTGTAAACGACAAACTCATTAGCGGCAAGCTGCATGGTTGATGTGTTTTTACTCTAGATTGTTTTGAGGTCCAAATTGCCTGCTGTAAAGTAAACTCATTTAGCCTGAGAGAAGCTTGAATTATTGGCATGCATGTCTGACAACAGATTCATCAATTGTATGTATGAAGCAACTGCTGCAAAAACATTGGTTAGCTCTTCGAGATCCAGTATGGCTGCATTGTCATTACTTGGAAATGTGCCATTCTGTCTTCAGACTTGCCCTGCTGTAGTGTGGGTTAAAGAAATAGTCCATCCAAAAATGAAAATCAGTCAGTATTTACTTACCCTCATGTCGCTGTAAACCCGTGCGCTTTTATTTTTTCTGCAGAACACACAGGGAGAATCATAAAAAGACAGCATTCATACAGCATGTCTGTCACACTCTAAAAAGGACTTATGTCCTTAAGCACCAGTGCACCGTAAATGCACCGTTAAAGGTATGTATTACTACTCTAAGGTACTAACATGCTAATTTTAGAGGTAAATAATGTACAAAGATACCCCTTCAATGGTACTGCCCCAGTGACAAGCTGTTGTATCCCCCTTTTGCACATTTTTTCTTAACAGTGTATTATGGTACAGGTTGGACTTCAATAGCATCATAAAAATGTCATTGGTTCTCACAATCAAACTATCTGATTTCATTTGAGAGAGTTTATTGAACTTTTATAGTGTCCTTTTTGGAGTGTTAAAAGAAAAAGAGCTACGTGAAGATTTAAAACTTCATCTGTGTTCCACTGAAAAAATAACAGCGTTACAGGTTCAGAACAACATAACAGTGAGTAAATAATTTCTCCTTTGATGGACTGATCATTTTAAAACCAAAAAAAAAAAAAAAAACAATCTTATACTAAATTTACTTCCTATCCGGGAATGGAGAACTATTGCTTATTCTATTCTGACAAACAGTCATGGAATTGTATGATTCATACATATTGCTTTAGCCTCCTTACTGGGATTTGCAAATGACTTATGGTCCGATTCAGCCTGAATCTAGCTCCATATGTGGAGATCTTCACCTTTTTTTTGCCAAGAGGTGTGGCTGTTACGGCCAGATTTCCCATCTGTGTGATGGTGTGAGACTAATGTGCCATTCACGTTGAAACAGTCTGCATATCTTCTCAGATGCCTGATGACACATTATGTTTGTGTGCTCAGCATCACTTACATCTGAATCACCGCAAGGACCAAAGGTTGAGGTTTGGGGTCAGCCAGGTCCTCCGATTCTCAAACTCACACCTCTGTCTCTGATTACCAGAAACATTAGATGTGTTTGTCTCAGAACCAAGAGAGTCTCAGAATGACCTTTCGTCTGGCTGCGGTTCTTCTTACTCACGGACCTGCCCTGGCTTATAATGCTTCAGAACATGAACACCATAAGTACAGTTAACAGGCTGAATGATGAGTTATTAGATGCTTTCTATGTTTAACGCAAGACACTACAGGTGAATAGAGTAAACATTAACTAAAAGATATCACCATACTTTCCCCATTTGAATAATAACAGTAAATTAAAACAATTGTTTTCTTTTACAAGTTTTCTGAAATCCACTGTTTAAATATGCAATGAGGCATTGTCTAATTTTATATGCAATTATTTGCATATATTTTCATAACAGAAATGTGAATATTGGATAAAGCCAGGTTCAAAATCATTGTTTCATGTTGTTGACATATTAAAGCCAAAGGTGTTTACAAAGGGGATTTTGGATACCTCTTTTTATTACTCCATAAATCAGAAAATACTATCAACAGTCAGAAAAAAAGAAATTTTCACCATGTTTTTAGGCATTAAATGTCAAATATATATCATGCAAATTAAATCTGAACAAACCCCTCTACAAAAACCTTCAGAATATAGATGGAAATAAAACTGGAAAGTGCATTTAAGTGCTACTGAAGTGGAGATTTCTGGCTAGAATTTTTTTTTTTTTTTGAGAAAACAGCCTTTAAAGATATGTATTGTAATTGAAATCCACAGATGCAAACAGATCGTCAAATAATAAATGATCAAATGTCTATTTTGTATGTTTTCTTTCTATTAGCCTGATGGAAGTCAAGTTATCAAAGCAAAATAGCCCAAAATCTCAAAATTGACCACTGCCTCTAATGTAGATTCAAACTGTATATTCTTAAAGGTGAAGTGAGTCATTTCTGCCCCACTAATATCACTGAATGTAACTGCTAAAATAATGACTTCTATTTTCCGAACAGCTCTACCCAAAAATCAACCTACCAATGAATTACTTATACAGTTGGCGATATTAAACTATGATAAAAAATACCCACTTCACCTTCAATTATGTTTCTGTAGCTCAACTGCTAAAGCATAGTGCTAGCAATGTCAAGGTTGTTGGTTCGAGGCCCTAGAAATACATATAGCTTACCAATAAAATGTACACCTTGAATGAATGCTTCTTTCTCTTTCAATTACTGTCATGAGTATTCTGCTCCTTTCTCCACTTGCCTAATTTAATTTATTTTCTGTTGGCTTTTATGTCCAATGACGGCCTTCCTATCTATCCGGCATTCTTGGGATCTGTGTGTATGGGACATCTGTCTGCCATAGTGCTAGTTTTGTCCATTAGTGTGTGGTTTGTGTGGGATCAAGATGCAGTTGTTTGCGGAACAGGCTGGCAGAAGCACTGCGGTGGAGCCGAGTTCTCCCACCCTGTCTGTCCTGCTCCATGAACCAGATGAACCAGCAGGGAGGTCAATCTTGCGCTGCAGCGCTGCATAGCTGCACATTATTAGAAGGATGTGTGTGAGAGATTCAGCATCCGAAGTCTCTAGGAACAAGTGACCATGTTGCTCATAATTTTTTGGCAGCCTCACGCTCGCATTTTGTGCATGGAAATGCTAACGTAGAGTGATTCAGCTATGGAGATATTAGTTAAACTACTGTACATTAACAATTTGTTTGTGTTTTTCCTTGTAGATCATGACCATATGTGGACCCTGATCAAACTCCAGAATAGGTTTCCATACTATGAGCGAGATATGCTGGAGGAGATCGTCAAACAGTGCAATGGCAATTACCAGCAAGCATATGAGCTGCTTGATGTGTAAATACTTTGTCGTTTTGATCCTGAGTGATAGATTGATCCCAATGTTGTTTTGTGATTAAATAATGATTTTTGGGTGAAGTGTCCCTTTAATTAATGAAGGTGGTGAGCTCTACCTAGTGTCCTTTGAACTGAAACAAAAACTTGTTTTTTTAGTTTGTGCAGTTATTTTTGCTCTGACACTAAATCGACTGACACGTAGTCACAGAGAAAAGAAATCAAAACAATGAATCAAGATTTCAGTCTGCTGTGAGAACATTTATGGATCCCATGAGTACAATTCACAGGCTAAATGATGTGCGTTCACAAAATCCAGAGGCTAATTTATAATGAGGTAAAGGACTAGAGGAATTCTGAACTCATCCACCATAGGGATGGACAGTGAAAAACCCAACCATCATACAGATCATTAGCTTCCTGAATGCTGTAAAGGTTTCTGCTAAATCTGCATGTATTTAAAAAGGCTGCCTCTATGTATGTGAAATAGAGTGCAACAGTCGGGTTCCTGAAGTAAAAATCCCATCCATTTTCTCCATGGAGAAATGATTTTTATATTTTAACAATAACTTATAAACTGTTAATGGCAGACCTACTTTGAGCTACGAGGTTGTTAAAGGGATAGTTCACCCAAAAATTAAAATTTGATGTTTATCTGCTTACCCCCAGGGCATCCAAGATATAGGAGACTTTGTTTCTTCAGTAGAACACAAACGAAGATTTTTAACTCAAACTCTTGCAGTCTGTCAGTCTTATATTGGAAGTAAAAAAAAGAGTACTTTGAGAGTAAAAAAAACATACACAAACAAAACCAAATTAAACCCTGCGGCTCGTGACGATACACTGATGTGTAAAGACAAGAAACGATCGGTCTGTGCAAGAAACTGAACAGTATTTATATCGTTTTTTACCTCTGATGCACTGCAATGTCTGAACTGTCCTGAGCGCGGCCTGAGTGCGTCCTCGACAGCCAGCGTGTGACGCGTCTTCTTCTTGCTTTACGGCGGCTCGTAGACTTATAAGTGCATTGTCGCCACCTATCTCTCAAATGGACCACTGACACTCTATCTACAATCTCAATTAGGAGTGTCAATGGTCCATTTTAGAGATAGGTGGCGGTAATGCACTTATAAGTCTGCGATCCGCCGTAAATCAAGCAGAAATGAATAGAGACGGGACTATCATCCATGTATGTATATAAACAGTTGGTGGCGGTATGTGCCTACGGTGCGGAATACGCCAAAAATTCCAAAGAAGAAGAAGAAGAAGAAGAAGCCACGGCCGGCGGCAGAAACTTTGGCTGTGGTCCGTGTTGATGATCTTGTGCTGCGGTCGGTGTTGAAGTTTCGTCCTTTGACAGCATTTATTCAGTAAGTTCGGTGGACCGCACTGAAATGACGGTGACATCGGTTGGGCTTGATATCCAGACATGGGCGAAACCGAGGGCGATGTGCGGATTGACGTTGTCTGGCGCCAAAATGCTGTGACAGTAACAAACAGCTCTCCTTTAACGTTACGTTTACATTAATCTGTTTAGTTCTATGATTGTATGTGCGCTAGGTGTGCTAATATAAGGATTAGTTCCGATAATTAAATCATGTACCATTGTTTTGTACAGTTTATGTACTTTTCAGACTATTTTTTAAACCCATAAACTTCATTATTTTCATAAATGAGTCCGTGACATTGTTTGGATGAATATAGCGTGCAACGCATACTCGGCCGTCTATTTAAACATACTGCAAAAATAAGATTTTTTTTTAACATTGAAGTCATTGAAGCCAATAATTTACTTGAACGCCACTGAAAGTATAATTATTGTGTTGTAGAATTGAGCATATGCTCCTATCTCTCTACAGGATCCCGTGCACCATGCTCGATCCGTTAGAAAATGACGCGTTTGACATTCCAGATTATGAGCACATAGAGGATGAGAGGTTCCCTCCTCTCCCTCCTCCTCCATCGCCTGGTCAAGGAGACATCGAGGAGGATCCTTTTGGCAATGGAGAGGGTCTGTCTTTCATGGTGCTCCTATGCTATAAGTGCTCAAAATCTTTAGGAATCTTTGTCCAATTGATGCTATAGTAATGTGAGCTGTTCCCATGCTACATGTTTAGGTGAGGAGGAAGGAGAAGTGTCAAAACTAGCAGAAGTGCCAGTGGCAAAAAGACGAACAGTGAAGAGGCCTCAGCCTAAACTGGATGCAAACAGGTACTGAACCAGATGCCAGTTAATTGATAATTACTTATAATAATTTGTTTGTTTTAGCAGACAGTCTGTGTTTGCATTAACGTCCTACTTGACCTGCGCTCATACAGTATACTCCGGAAAAGCAATATATACTATATAGCAATTATTGGCTGCATGATGGTTTTTGTCGCAAAAATGGACCATTGACACTCTATCTACAATCTCAGTTAGGAGTGTCAATGTTCCACTTTAGAGATAGGTGGCGGTAATGCACTTATAAGTCTGCGATCTGCCGTAAAGCAAGAAGAAGAAGAAGATGCATCAGGCACCGGTGTCATGAGAAATCGAGTCCCCCCTCGAAATCGGGTCCGCTTAGGACCCCGAGTGATCCCATTGGCTCAACGAACTTTTAATGGCTATTATTTTTAGCGCCTGATTACAATTCCTGCAAAATCGCACTTTGATTTATGTCGTTTGAACTTCATTATAATGACCATTAATGTATTTTAAATTACATGTTTCATACGCTAGTATCCAAAGCTATAGGTTGTGAAATCAAACATTTCTCGTTTTTATTGTTTTTTTTGGGTTTTTTTGGTTAGCTCACGTACTAGCATAGCATACAGCTACCCGATTAGCCTGCTAGGTTAGCTTATACACCACGCATTTGCACTTACCATACATATATTCACAGCGAAATAGTAACATAAGTGTTGACTTTTGATCAGGCATTTAAAACAGCTACCGCCTTGGTCCTAAGCGGACCAGATTTCGAGGGGGGACTCGATTTCTCATGACACCGGCTGTCGAGGACGCGCTCAGGACAGTTCGGACATTGCAGTGCATCAGAGGTAAAAAACGATATAAATGCTGTTCAGTTTCTTGCACAGACCGATCGTTTCGTGTCTTTACACATCAATGTATCGTTACGAGCCGCAGGGTTTAATTTGGTTTTGTTTGTGTATGTTTTTTTTTACTCTCAAAGCCGTGATTCCCATCCACTGACATTATATGACTGACAGACTGCAACGGTTTGAGTTAAAAATCTTTGTTTGTGTTCTACTGAAGAAACAAAGTCACCTACATCTTGGATGTCCTGGGGGTAAGCAGATAAACATCAAATTTTCATTTTTGGGTGAACTATCCCTTTAATCAGTTGCATATGCTTTTTTTAAAGCCATCATTTTGCATTATTTCATCTTTTTTAAAATTTGTATGTGGAAAATGAGTGGGAAAAATTATTCTGGAACCAATGCGGCAGAAAAAGTCGGCAGGCACAGTTGTACTCTATTCAGCAGATTTAATCCTGAAGTAATGGAAGAGACATTTCGTGAAATGGGTGATTCAAATGTAGATTCAAATGTAGATTCAAATGTGTCTACATCAAAAAAAAGAAAGAGAAAATGTTTTGAAAATTAAGTTCCTGGATTTGTTCTGATGTGTTTAGAAAATTGCCTTAACTAACACAAAGTAAAAATTTAGCATCTTCATCGTTAAAGTCATTTTACAAATATGTATATGAGAGACACGAATGGCACCCATGTTGTAAATTATGGCGAAAGAACTGGTGATTTTGACTCAGTCACAGATTTCAGGTTCAAGTGCCAAAACATCAACTTCTATATCCTGCAGCACAGTTTTCTTGCATGCTCTTCAAAGGTCTTTACCCTGCTTAGTGAACAAAATAATGCGGTAGATTTTATGTGAATTGCAATATTGTAGCTACCTTGTGTTTTTGTTGAACCACGATCAATCATGTTCCTGCACAGGAAAAGTTTCTCATGTAAATGTGTTCGCTGCATTAAACATGCCGTTTCCTGTGACAGCTTCCCTGTCTTTTGATGAGCGTATTTTTTGCGAGTGTGTTTTCCTGTGTGTGGTGTGGAGAGGTAGTTGTGGAAAGAGCAGTTCCCAAGGTAACCCAAACTCAAAGGAAACTGTTTTTTTTTCTGACACACGATACAATGCAACATTTCCGAGAGGTGTTGTTCTGGGTCACTGAAACTAAGAGGGTTCACACTGCAGCGTCATATTGCACAACTCCGATGACCCACAAATCAGAACTGTTGGTAGGTCTGTGAGACCCTGATTACCTCAGCAGCATTCAGGGGGATTTCCTGTGGGTGGTTCCCCATCTGAATTAGGTCACAGCATTACCCATATCACCCAAGAATTCTGGGTGGAAAATAATACAATCTACAGACGGCAATAAACCACAGCATACACCCAGCAGATCTGGGGTCCATTATCCATTGGTGTCGAAAAGACAAATATATTGATTCTCTATGAAATTACCCCTTTTGTTTTTCTCTGACCATTTTCCAAGCATTGTGAGGTTTCAGTTTAAGACTCATGTAAGTTGCCCTTTCACGCTTTTATTATTCCAAGGTCTTGTCTGAGAGAATGAGTCAAGAAATGCAGCTTTGCTTTATAGAAAAATAAAACCAGCGAGATCGCACAAGCTCTCACGTCTGCGAAATATAGACTTTTATCGCTAGGGACCGTGTCAGTTTTCCAACAAGACCGTACATACAGGGTGTAACGTTTGCTTGTGTGCTGATTGAAGTATTAGCCATCTCGTCTGTTAGACTGGGGAGAGGAGGATACTTCAGAACAGAAGAGGACCTCAAAGTGAACTAGGAAAACATGCCACTCGCAGGGCTGTAACATGTAGAGATCTCCACAGTCAACCACAACTGAGTCACAGTGCTTCCTGGGGAAAATGGGCTCCACGAGACAGGCTTTTGAGGCACGCCTTGGCTGCTGGCTGACAACGCTGACAATCCTCGTTTGCTCTCACACGCGCAGACACAAACAAATAAATAAACTAGCTCCAGCACAACAATATTCACGTACGTTACAGCTCCACTGAGAATTGGGTGCCTTTGAAATATTTGCTCTAACTGTTATATATGGTATGATTAAGCATTGGGAAATCATGCCAAAGGGTGATTCAGATTATTCTATTGATGGAAGATATGTTTGTAATACAAAGCACTATGTAGTTGACCACGAATAGACAGCCTGCTATTATACTGAAAAGATTTATTATAGAGATACAAATCATATATGGAACTGTTTGTTTAGCTCCTTTTTCCCTAAAAAGTCGTTTATCTGAAGTAGGAACACTCCCTAAACAAACAGCTTAAACCAGCCTCAAGGTAACAGGGTTGACAGTTTTATGGTCTAAACTGACATTGTGCTCAAGGTCATGATACTATATGGGGAATTTATTAATATTGACATTTCTGCAAATACCTACTTTTCAGTCATCAGTGGTTTACTAAATTAAATCTTGGTAACAGGGTTAACATTTTATATAGACTGTTTCCTGTTGTGTTAAACACTGTATGAAAAATTATCTCGTCTAATAGTTATTTGTTGAAAGGACATAACTTGTATAAGCAACTGTTTGTGGTTTAGCTCTTTTCCCACCAAAAGTCATTAATCTGAAGCAGCAATACTCCCTAAAAAAGTCTAAAAGGTAACAGGGTTGACATTTTCATGGTTTCACTTACCATTATATGCAGGGTCATGATACTATAAGGAACGCTAAATGCCCCGTGGAAATGTCTTGTCTAAGTATTTGTCAAACACAAGTTGTATAAATACAGAGTTCTGGCATGAAACTCTAGATGGCGCAGTCCGATAGGTCTAGCTCAATCCGACCTGGCGACATCATTGTCACATGTCAGCCGATTGGTTCTGTCCTGTATCGTTAGCCAATGAGCTCGCTGCTCAATATTCAAATACCTGGCTTTTGTTTGCTGTAGCAGTTGGCAGGACATTTCAGAAACCCTCCACCTTCCCCAGCTCCACCTGTATAGATCTGCTACGGGGTGATTCATGTATGCTATATGGGGGTTATTAATATGTGTTATATGTGCAGCAGCAGTATTTCTTACATGCTTACAGCAGCATGTTGTGGATGTATTGGCAGTAGCAAGTCTCGGTACTTGCTCTGCCGCAGCAGCAGCAGCGTAGCAGATCTATTCCGCCAAGACCAAATACATTAACATTGTCATGTGCATTACCATACTAATCCCTCCGAGAGTTGTCATGACAGAAATTAGATTTTTGTTTAGACCTCTTTTTTTTAACCAAGGTCTTTTTATTGAGAAAGCAAGAAAGATGCAAGTATGTAGGTTAATATATTTTTTCCCCCAAAAGTCGTTCATCTGACTTGTTAATACTCCTTAAATGATACCGTGTTAAAAGGTAACAGGATTGACAGTTTCATGGTTTAACCTGACATTATGTGCCTTTTGCTCAAGAACATGATTCTTTAAGGAAATATAATTTATTTGTTGACATTTCTACAAATGCCCACTTTTCAGTTATCAGTGGTTTACTACATAAAATCATGGTAACAGGGTTGATATGTTATATAGAGAGCCTGCTGTTCTGCTAAACGCTGTGTGGAAATTTGTCTTGTCTAGTTATGTGTTAAAAGGACAAATTGTATATTTAAGTATTTTGGTTCAGATATTCTTTCCTCCATGAGTAATGCATCTAAATATACTTCCTGCTGTAAAATGTGTAAACCAGCCTATGACAGTTTTCTGGTCTTTGCTGGTTTATCTGGTAGAGTAACCCAGTCTGAGAAGTGCCCAACCTGAATGCTCTCGTACTGCACTTTGTCAGGTTATTTCGATTGTTTATTTTTACTCATGCAAAAGTAGTTTAGGAGAAATATCAGAGACAATATGTCACATTTAAATAAAACATGACTTAGAACTGCACAAAGTCTCCTGAGCTATGAAAGAGCAACCTCTGAGCAATAAAACTGCCAAAGTAGTTGGCGATGAAAACTCTGGGAAACAGCATCAACAATGATGATATGACAGATTATATCCCACATGTTTAAGCCGCCATGAGGGTGCGAAGCCAAAATACGGTGTACTGGTTGGAAATCTGTCACCATGTTTGCTTAACTGTCATGAAACAGCTTGAGGGAAGACTGAGTAGTGATGAGTGCTCTTTACTACACTACGATGATGTCCTTCTGTCCTGACGTGACCTTAAGAGAGGGGTATAGACTAGGGACCTGACGCCACTCAAAGTCCTCTCAGCCCATGTAATTTAACACTCTAATTATGGCCAATATTATGTTTTGCTGGTGTGTTTTTTTTATCTTGACTGTTTCCCTGCTGAGGCTTGGCCCTTTCCCAAACTGAAGTCACTCTACATGGAACCTGCACAGCTGCAAGACAAGCAAAATATTTGCTTTCTCTGGTCTGGCACTGGCACAAAACCCAAGACTATATAGCAAAAGCAATGGCTCTGCCTGCTTACAAACTCTCTGCTAATACCCACAGATTGGCGTTCAGACAGCCCACTCTGGACAAAACATCCTTCTCTGACTCCCCCCCTCTCTCTCTGGCTTCTCACGGGTAACACAAGATCTGAGCTTCACCATGCCCTGATGAACTTCCTCTGCCCCAGGCCTGCATGTCACTCGAACTTGTCTGACCTCCTCTGCCAGTAGATTTGAGGCGACATTCACTCCTCCCACCCATGGAGAAGCACCCCATGCTGAAAACGACCAACACGCTGTTCTGCGGCGACTCCGTTGGGGGCAGAACAAACTGCTTGCCGCTTAATTAAAGGCCACAACAAAGCTGGAGATGAAGCAACAACTAAGTGCTTTCAGTGGCAGCCTGTGATTTTGGTGGATGATGTGTTAGAGAATATTTGTTTTGTTTGGGAAAATGACATCCAGGTCATGGAAGAACGTCAGGGGAAATTCATTCAAAAGGAATGAGACATGATTATTCATTTGCTGAGGACATTTCTCCACTCAATACAGCAATTCAGCTTTAACAAATGCATACCACTTTGTGATACACCTTGTTATACTAATTTGGTCAATGTAATAATTTTGTGCCCAAACTGGACCATTTTCTTCTTTCATGTATTAAATGTGCTTGCTACGGTTTTTCAGAACCATTTACAGGGACATACCACTCAAAAGTTTGAGGTCTGTAAGATTTTTTAAATAAGTCTCTTTTGTTTACCAAGATTGCATTTATTTGATCACAAATACCATAGAAACTGTAATATTTTAGTATATTTTAAAACATAATTTATTTCTGTGATGCAAAGCTGAATTTTCAGCATCATTACTCCAGTCTTCAGTGTCACTCATTCTAATATGCTGGTTTGCTGCTGAAAAAGCATTTCTTGTTATTAGCAATGTTGAAAACAGTTGTGCTGCTTAATATTTCTGTAGAAACCATGATACATTTTTCCCAGGATTTTTCTATTCTTCTGATGAATATAAAGTTGAAAAGAACAGCATTTATTTGGAATAGAAAACTTCAGTTATAAATGTATTTACTGTTACTTTTGATCAATTTAGCATATCCTTGCTGGATAAAAGTATTGATTTCTTACTGACCCCAAAATTTGAACAGTATTGTAACACTTTCATTCTGAAACATATTGTTCTCTGTTGTGACATTAAAATACGGGTGTAGATTATCATAAATAAATACTGTTCCAAAACATGTAGGTTGCTATGACTGTTGTAGCCGAGATGAAAATAATACACATACTAGCTTGAACCCAAAAACAGTGGTCTCCACGGTTTTTCCGAAAACATTCCACCAAGTAAACTCAGTGACTTAATTTAGAAGTTACACAGGACAAAGTCCTGACCATGCTGTGGTCTTCTGTCTCAGTCAAATCCTCAATGATGCATCTAAAATCCCAACAGTATCCCAGTTTATTCATAGTGTAATCAGTTCAGGAGCCAAAAGGAGGCCTTTGACCAGCAGACAGTCAGGCCTCTTTCACAACACCAAGTCCAGTGTTGCTAGCGATTGCATAAAACCCAATTTCAAGCAATTGTGGTATTCTACCAGAGAAAGTCTCTAAAGACCGAAATGCTCCAACTCTACTGTACAAAGAAAACAATATTTTTCCACTGAACAGCCACCATTAATTTAATATAGTATAGCACAATAATGGCCATATATATCTTTCAGCAGTGCAACACAAATGAACTATACTGTCTGCAAACCTTATCTTATTTTAAAGTACATACAGTAATACAAAACAAAAAGTTGAATAAACTTGAAATGAAAAGATACTTATTTTTCCTAGAAAGATTTAAATTAATTTCATGGAGATGGGTGCCCAAAATCAGTCAAATCTAAACAACTTGCACTATTTTATGTGTCATTCGGCACACCCACACAAGCACTCACTAGGGGTCAAACTGGAAAGTCAAATGTTTCATTTTCATGTGGAGACCAAGCAGTTCTGATCTAGTTGAAAGTGCACTACACCGGCAAAAAATACATTAACTGGGTGGAGACTTTCGTGGTATATAAACAGATATAGTTAGTTTCCAATGCAGCATATTCTGATGTTTAGAGATTAATCATGGTTTTGTTTGTTAGGTTGGTCGAAAATGAAAATCAACTATCAGCTGTTGTCAGGGTGAACTTTTGTGTATTTAAATGTGGAAACAGCTTTAAAATAAAGTAAGTTTTTAGGCAGTACCAAGCGAGACCTGATTACATGTATCAGGTTACCTTTAAAGCATGCCAGTGGTTTCTGTATATGGTTTAATGACTGACGCAAACTTATTTATTTATTTTTTGGTCAGATCCATTAAGTTTAAAAAAACAGAATCTTTTTTTTTGTTTTAAATGCAACTCATTCAACAAATTAACAGAACATACCTTTTCAATAATATTTTCAATTCCTAAATTAAAAATCATTTTAATATTTTTGTGGGGGTTAAGTAAAAATGTCTAGGTGGTGTAACTAGATAATAATTAAAAGACTGATATTTATTTGAATGTATACAATTTATTTAAAAATAAGCAGTGAAACAGTTTTCAAGTATTATTAATATCTGTGGAATTTTGTCTACTGTTTTCTTTCAAATCAAAGTCAGTGTGGTGTGATGGTAACTAACATGTTATATAATGTGATGTGACAAGAAAGCCATTAAACAGGGAATTGCATCACAGGAGGACCCCTGTAGACCCTCGTAACTATTTGTCAAGGTCAATTAGATTAGTTCAGATTTATCAGATGGAATAACTTCATGATAAATGGATAAATGAATGATTCACGAAGTTCAGGTTTTTAGCTTGAAAACAACAGATTAGCAAAGACCCCATTCATAGAAACAGATTTCTCCTTTTCACCTGACATACGAGGCAAAGAAAGTCTGTCATATCACACAACAATCTCATACAGTAACTGCTCAGTCATTTCATGAGAGGTGTCTTTAAATCAACTGAAGCCTTGCTACATCCTCATGATTTGGACTGATGGAGGGGAACATCATCTTTTCTTTGATTACCCTCCGTCTGCTGATTTCTGATATAATTATGTGTCCTTTGAGATGAATATATAATGATCACATGATCACTCGGTCAACTACAGTACAACTGTATTAATGACACATCTTTCAGCTTAACAGTATGCAGGTCAGTACAGCACCACATCACTGTAAAGAGAATATTTATCCTATCCCATATTAATATGGATGGATAACTATACGTAAGCAATTTGTACGTTGATATCCACCCCAAATTATAGGCAGGATGATGATGATGTGACACTATCAAAACATTATCTGTATGATCAAACATCTAGAAACAAGAATATCCACTGAACCAGTGAGATGAGTTTGGGACTATCTGTTTGCCCAACCAATGACAGACCAGTTTGAAAACAGTCATTATTTTTAAAGGGGTGGTTCACTGTTTTTTTCTAGGCTTGATTGTGTTTATGGGGTGCAGTCTAACATGTGTCAATGCATCGTTTAAAAAAAAAACAAACATTATTTTTCACATAATTTACCTTTATTCCACACCGCTCTGTCCCTTCTCTGAGAAATGGGCTGATTGTAAACAACGGCGTCGTTAATATCGCTTATCAGTTTGAGCCCGATTGAGAAGCAGAGGATATTATTCAAGAGGATCGTGCAGAACCTGTGCAAGCACGGCTTTTAATGGTAGGCCTGTTTTTTTGTTTCTTGTTGTCTCATACTTTTAGATATGCTGTAATTTGTAAATGCTACTGCTTATGTTAGCTTTTAATATACGGTTTTATCCTGATTAAAGCTTTAATAAAGAACGGCAACTGCACGCGCGTCCATGTATACCTTCTCATAGCTATGTGAAAATAAGTGTATAATTAAAACAGTTCATTGTTGGAGCTGAGCTGAATGAGAGAGAGAGAGAGAGAGAGAGATGCAGACCGTGTGTAGAGCAGGGGGATGCGAGAAACAGTATTAAGAACCGCTGCTTTAGTACATTGATTTTGAAACTTGAGAATCCATTAGAATCGTTAGAAGACAGAATCCCCTACCAGCCGTTTTTGTAGGCATTAAACTGCCAGAATTTTAAAAGACGATATCTCCGTTTGCATTGAACTTTCAGCTTCGTAACTTTGCAGATATTGTTTATGCTCAAACAGCAACATTACACACTAACTAACGTTAAATAAAGTGAAATCGCAGTCAACCACCCCTTTAAGTTTAAGCATAAAAGCTGCATTTTAGCTCTGCAAGATTATCACAGTCATCCATTTACCAGAAAGACCATGCTGGTCCACCAATAGACCAGCACCACCAAACCAGCCTGGATCCGCATGACAATTCACATTACTCTATGATGGTCTTTCTTGCAGGGAGGTTTATGTCTTTTCAAATAAATCGAACCGCCTCCATACTGTCTGATGCATGGTGCCATATGAAATTAGTGATGTCTGGACAAGAAGACATTGTTGAAATCAATTAGAGAGTTTAGTTAACCATACCCAAACCATCAGAGGAGCCGCCAACTGAACTAATATGAGAGACTCTCATGGACTCTGCAGCAGGCACCAAAACCTGACCAGTGTTTAGCCTTGTGCCCTCCACACTGTGATTTGCTGAATCATAAAGGACTGGGAGACAGGACCACCGGTGTGATATAATCCAACTCCTGTTTAAATGCATATACTCCTGTTTACTCTTGCATAGTTAGGAGACTTCTCGAAACTTCAATGCCTTGTTTCTAGTGTGCCCGCTGGAAAATTGTTTAAGAATAGAGAGCTTCATCATGGTGCTGGGGTCTATGAGTGGCTCCTCTCAGATGTTTTTAACGTGATATGAGGACACAGCAAACCAAACCGGGACATAACAAACCAAGATCAAGTGATGTTGATTCCATTGTCTGCTGCAGTGAGATAGCTCCTGTGGTCACCTCTCTAAAGTCATCTGGAATAATTCTCCCAAACACATTTTGTCATTATTTACTCAACCTCATCTCGTTCTGACCCTGTATTATCTTCTTTCTTCGGTAAAACACAGAAGATGTTTGTCCATGCTGCTTAAAGCTTTTATTGCTTTTAGTCTACATTTATAAGCGTTAGGTCATTATAATACTAATGTAATTCTAAACCTTTACAAAATTTGCCCAGGAGATTTACACATTTAAAAATCTATAATCTTTCTTTTCGAGGAATACAGACTCAGAAAAAAATTACTCACAATGCACTGGAGAAATGTATCTAATCAAATAATGAGAACATCCCCTCCATCTAAATTATAAATATCACCATCTCCAACTAAATCTGTGAACAAAGTTTGCCACTTGTCTACTCAGAATTTTTATATTATATACAATGGTGAATGGAACATAGTGCACTATATAGGGACTATAGCACTGTATGCTTTCCACTGAGGTGAATGAAACCTGGCTTCATGTCAGTGTCACGCAACCATTGCAGTAAAAACCCGGGTGAACCAACGACAGGATAGGGCAGAGCAAATTATATGCTTGATTCTGGTGAACAGGTTCCCAGTGCAGAATCTAAATCTATACACTTTATACATTTGTCCATCAAGACTTCTTCTATAGAATTTTTATTACAACTGATCAAGGCTGTGTTTCCCAAATGCATTGTGAACTAAGTTGTTTGGTGCCAATGGTTCTGTGATCTACTTAGGTTTACAATGCTTTTGGGAAACGCAGCCCTGAGTTGTCCCAATCTGTTCAGTTGCGGCTTTGCTGGGCTGTGACATAAACTAAATGCTATTGCCTATGGAGTGTTGCAGGCACGACACATTTTTTGTAGGCCAACCTGGAAGTTAGCATTACCCTGGTTCCTTCAACAAAAAACCAATAGGATTTTTCCAATGACTTTGGATTACTCCAGAAAATAAGCCCTGTGACCAGCAAAGATTTATGATTCATCAAGATAATCTTCACTAATTAACACAACTTTTATGCAATTTAAAGCCTAAATTCAATCGGCAGATGTAAAAAGCTAAATGTAGGCTAAAAACTAACTACACCTCGGTCGCATGACTTAGCATCACTACAATTAAGCTTTAGTGTTGGGTTTAAGTCCACCTTATCGAGTCTGAGTTGAGTCCAAGTTCTTAACCAACTGAGTTTGAGTGGGAGACTTATTTTTTCTGTCATGTTATACATGATGTTATCCTAAATGTCTGAGTCCCAGTAACCCAACTCTATTAAGCATCCGACAACTCTTTCAGGCTTTATTTAAACAACATTTTCCCTGAAAGTCTGAGTTAGAATAGCTTACAAGAGCATGAGTATAAACACAAAAAGTCTGTAAAAGTGGAGTAGAGAGTTTGATGAGCTTGCCTGTTTGGCCGGATAATGTTTATTGTCCCATGTGTAGTCTCATTTAGCCACTTGTTAGCAATCACCTTTTTCAAGGCTTAAAAAAAAAAACTTGTGTGGGGTATTACTGATGCATTTTATTGTAGACTAAAACATGAAAATATCTAGAGCTTGGTTTAACCATAGAGCATATTTCAGGCATTTAACAAAAACGAATTGGCTTTTGGGACGAAAAAAACAATTGTTTTTGGCTTTTAGGACTTTCAGCACTACATTGGCTATTATTTAAAATGAGTTAAGCTCTTTGACATCTCCAACCTGGCTTCATGTTTAATTGTAAATACATTGAAACACTGAAGAAAACTGAGCTCATCAAGCCACTTCACCAATTAAGACCAATCCAACCAATCCATTTAATTGTTTACATAGGTTCAGGAAAGACCATTGTCATTTGCAATGTTCTTTCACTGAACCAGACAAAAACCAGTGCTGTATAAAACATATTGACCAATTTCTATGGAAGCCTGAAGATTTGAATGGTGAACAAATGTTGTTTATCAATAGAGAAGCAATATGTGTAATCGATGTTGTAAACAGTGTTTATTAGGTGATGGAAATCCTGTTTTAATATGCATACGGCCTTGTAAAACAGCAAGCCATTCCCATGGGAAATTATATAATTATGTCCATACTCAGTGGTCAAAAAGACTAATTCCTGCCCTGACGTTCCATAATAAACAAGCTGCTGGGAGGAGAAGGACATTCATGACATGCACAGATGTTTTACTTTAATTCATAAAACATTCATTATTCATTCACATTATTCATCAGTCGTGATGAAGAGCTGTCTGGTATTTAGACGTCTGCTTAATGACAGTGTATCATGTCTGTAAACAGTTCCATAACATGAATTACAGCTGTCTGTCACTCATTTTGAATTATAAGCAGAAGAGCATCCAGTTAACCTGAGAGTAAAGAGAGCCAATCATTCCCACAGTGGAAAAAATGACGGCTGGGCTGAAAGACACATGGCTAAATGAATACCTCCTTCGGCACAGTCCTGTTCAAGCGCGAGTTTGTGTGAGTGTTAGTGCATGTGGGTGGAGGTTTGATAGGTGGAATTAATAACATTCCCATGACCTTACCGTTCCGAGCATCCTGTAGTGTTTGCTCTAGGATTTCAAGAGCTGTGCTGTGGTCTGCATGTGTAAAATCCCAGAGGAAACTTGGCAGGCTTTGAAGTGCTTTGGCTATACTTCCTTTATTTGATGTCAAGTCAGAAAATGCTTATTAACTGTTTATAAAGTTGTGTTTGCGATACCTACAGATGCACTCAAACATGTTTCATGCTGCTTACTGAATATGTTTTTAACAACTGCTTTTCACTGCATTTGAAACATATGTGCCTATAGTTTCTACCTTCTGTTTTTCCATTTTAAAGGGGAGTGTTTGAAACATGTTTAATAATCATTATTTTTTGCCATTCCTTCTGGTTCCGCAAATGGCACATAAACAACACTTATTTTTTAATCCAGGAAATTTTGACTTGATGAAGTCAGTCTCATCTATCATGCAATATAGCAATTCCAAAAAAGTATATTTTCACACAGGAATGATATCCGTGTTTAAACTTGTTATACCGGTGTTACCGGTGGATCTAAGATTTGCCATGTTAACCAACAGAAACAAAACAACAGAACACTTCTGTGTGAGATGCACTTCATGTATTCCTAAACTACTGACAATGTAAAATTTTTTAGCTGAAATTTGACCACACCCTCAGTTGCAGAAAATATATTGTTGGTTACCAGAGTTAAGGTCAGCACTCAGTGTTGAACACACTTCTCGCAAAAATTCACAAATAGTGATCACATTTGTCTGATTTTAAGTTTTTGTTAGTGACCTCCATTAGCTGTTTCCATCCATCTATTTTTATGCGCATTTCAGGATATGGCATTAAAAAAAAAACACTGAATGGAAACACCAAGATGTGTGTAAATTCTAAAAACGTGCATGAAACACTTATGCGCTCAACTGAGTCAGATACATTTTTCATCTGCAAAGAAAACATCTGCATAAACTGATGAAAACACATTTACCGGATACATTCCTTCATGTGCATCAAAAAAGTAATGTGACATTGCGCAATGGATCAGCATAACTGGACTAACCAGCAGACTGTTCTCTTGCACAGGATCTAAAATATTGTTTTGGTCATTCTGAAATGCCTGAGTCGAAGTCTGTCGTCAACATGGTTCCTTCCGTATAATTACCTCCCAGAATTGTAGGCATCCACCTCCGAAAGCAAGATAACATGACTATGTTTGGTTTCGTCTACACGCTCTGAGGGGCAAGTGATTTATTATAAACGAAAAAGACCAAAAGTGGCTTCCTCTACTGCAGCAAATTACCTTTTTCTTAGTGTTATTTGTCACCAGTTTATCAGGAAGTGTCGATTTTGTTCTCTTCGTCTCGCTGGATGGAAACTGTGCTTTATTCGCAAATGTTGCGAACTATGTGATATATGTTATGTTAAATTTGCAACTTTGGAAACATAGCTACATGTAACTGCTGGCATGTGGAAAATTAAGGCTTAAATCATAATGTAAAGGCAGCATAAAGGTGCAGTCACCTTTCTCTGTGAAATTTTGCAGACAAAACACATTTCAATAGAAATCGGCACAAATGCTAGTTTTGTGTGAGGGCAAAAAAGTTCCCAATGCAGATTTAACTCGTGTTCAAGCTGATCTTGCAAATTTGCCAAACTTTATGCCCTTTAGGCAACTATACATTATTTAAGGCTATTTTATTTAAATAGGAACTGTTGATGAAGTAAATTTCATGGCAAGCCTACTCTGCAAATAACTTATGTAGAATATCAAATCATACATACGGCTCTCTAGAATTGGATTCTGAATTGCTGATTGGCCAGTCACAACATTTTGTGGTCAAAAGTTGATATATAATTACCACTAAACTGCATAATTGACCAAGGGAATAGATTTCCTACTAGTTTAATGTGTCTCATACTAAGTATTCTCTTTCCTCTCATAGTAAAAAAAAATCAGTATCAGTATTTCACGTCTATTTGTTTTGCTAGTAGCCTTGATACAAGAACTCATGATCACCCTGTCAAGTTTTTTATTCAGTAATGACCGGTTGACTGTACACTATGATCTTCTCAAAGCACCGTGCTAAATGTGATTTGGAGCTAGACACATGGAATGGTTTCTCCATTAGATTTTCAAGTCAACACCAATATTAGTACGTCAGACCAGTGAAATAAAGACAAAACATGTCTCAGTGAGGGGAAACCGATCAGCTATCAGGATGACCCTCATCCAAAATGAATGTAGTATTGCGTCTTGTGGTGTAGCTTGACCAAAAGACTCAAAACAAGTCATAATTTCTCCAAAACAATAACCCTCCCGTGACATCACGTCTTCATTACAATCAAACCCTAACCTAATTTCCAATCCTTCCTGCTTGTTTAACTCATAAGTTCCATTTTCATAGACAAGTAAATTTAGATTCACGCTGGCATGAAGTGTTACAACACTGCACGTTGTGCAAACTGAGCGAGTTGGAGAGCCCAAATGTTTGCATGTTTGGACCTCGCATGAGTACAGCTCCTGTCATGGAGTTCATTACTCAGCCTGCGTAATGACAAACAGATGCTTCTGTTTGCCACTTTGTAGCATGCATCATAATGATACCAAATCGATATTACTCCAGCTAACCACAGAGACATATTCTCAACTTCCTCTCAGAGTCTTGAACTATCCTTTTGAAATGTCTGCAAGCAAACTGGTTCGGTGCAAGACTGTTTTGATGGAGTTCATTAAAAGATTTTACCAAGGATTCTTCTGACAGATTTTTCCAGAGTTTGCAGAATATATGCTTCCCCCTACATATACACAACTGCATCTGTTTTTTAAAAGGGAAATATTTATATGTGGTCCAGCTGAATGTTCATCATTTGAGAGTTAAACCACTATGATGAGGGAAAATGTAAGGGGAAGTTGTTTTTCCAGTTTTTCCCCGTTCAAGGACAGTTTACCAAAACGAATATTTTCTTTTACAGCCACGTGTCTATAAACAAAGCCAATTTTGACTTAACGTGATTTTGCATTTTTGCGAATATGAGCGTAGTTTTTGGTTCATTTTCCTCAGATCATCCCATTCTATGAAAGTGAAGTGAAAACTTAAACATCAAGATTCTCATGTAAATGGTGGCTCTAACATATGTTTATGGGTCACAACTACTGTAAACCCTTGGGGCATTGCGAAAAGAGGATAAGTATCGTTTTCCTTCACTGGAGCAAAGAATTATTCCATTGTTTAGGGCATATTGAAATAATCTGCCACTTAGACTGAAAAACATGGTTTTCTGAGATGGATGACAGCTTTACAGTCATCACTCTGCTTTTTCTCTGAACATATATGAGCACTGGGAACAGCAGCTCTCTGAGCAAAACTCCACATAGTCTGTCTTGAATGATTACCGCAGTTAATTGTGTGGCATCATCAGGTTTCTCCTCCCTTGTTTCTTGCTGTTGTTGTTTGTTGGAATGTTTTCATTTTCAGTGCTTCTCTGATGGATACTTGTCGTTTCTGACTTATGAATAGCTTTGGTACACCTGTAGTGGGTTAAAAATATAATTTTTAAAATAAAAACCCAATTCCACAAAAGTTGGGACGTTTTGTAAAATGCAATAAAATCAAGAATCTGTGATTTGTTAAAGTGCCTATATTATGCCATTTTTAAGGTTCCTTATATTGTTTTGGGAGGCTCCCACAACAGGTTTGCATGCAAGGTCAAAAAACACTTTAGTTTTCTCATAATATACATTTAATTTCACCGCATTTCTCAATTATTCGTAAATGATTCGTACGAAGCAGTTCGAAGAATCAGTCTCTCTAAAGCCCTTCTTTCCGTGAGCCTACTCTGCTCTGATTGGTCAGATGGCCCAGTCCTTTGTTATTGGTTCTTTTTATTGAGAGACAATAACTTTATTTACCCTGCACTGTCGGCTTCACAATTTTGCAGATAGTTTACATTCACAGACAGCTACATTACACACTGCATCAAAGGCAATATTCAAAATGTGCATAATAGGGGTACTTTAATTCTCTTTAATTTTATTTAATTGACAAAAGTACAAAGCAAAGATTTCCAAAGTTTTCACCGACCAACTTAAATGTATTTTGTAAATATAAACAAATTTTGATTATGATGGCTGCAACACACTCCAAAAAAGTTGGAAGTGAAAAGGTTATAGAATATCCAAAATTGTTTTGACCGTTCACAGTAAGCAAGTGAATTGGTAAAAGGTGAGGGTGTCATGTTTGGGTATAAAAGGAGCATCCCAAAATTGTTTTGACCGTTCACAGTAAGCAAGTGAATTGGTAAAAGGTCAAGGTATCATGTTTGGGTATAAAAGGAGCATCTCAGTCTTTGCAAGCAAAGCTGGATCATGGCTCACCACTTTGTGCCAAATTTCATAAAAGAAGCGTCAAACGAATCATAAATCACATTTCTCAATGCAAAATTGCAAAGAATTTAGGTCTTTCACTAACTTCCATATACTGTAATATTGTGAAAAGATTCAGGGATTCCAGAGAAATCTGTCTGTGTAGAGCAAAACAGGAAACCTCAGTTGAATGTGCATGACTTTTGAGCCCTCAGATGGCATTGCATAAGAATGCTGCGGTGTTAAATATAGCCACATGGGTTCAGGAGTACTTCGGAAAACCACTGTCACTTAACACAATAAATGCAACCTGAATCTCTGTTACTCTAGGAGAAATCTATACATCAATTTTATACAGTGATGCTACAGGGTTCTCTGGGCCGGAGCTCATCTCAGATGGTCAAAAAGAAGATGAGGGTCTGGGAAAAATGGACATCAAGTTCTCAGTCCCAAAGACCAAAGGGACCATCCAGACTTTTACCAGCAACAGATGCAAAAGCCAAACGTTTGCCATGGTATGGGGCTGCAGCAGAGCAAACGGCACGGGTGACTGGCATATGTGCGAAGGTACCACTGACATGGAGGCATATATTGTGATTGTACAGAGCCATATACTGCCATCAAGATGACTTCTTTCATGGGAAGTCCATATTAGACCAAGACAATGCCAGCTCTCATTCTACATGCTACAACAGTGTAGTTTCATAGACACAGAGAGGATGTGCTAGACTGGCCTGCCTGCAGTCCAGATCTGTCTCCTATTGAAAATGTATGTCCAGTCATGAAAAGGAGAATCAGACATGATGATCAGAGACTGCTGAGCATCTGAAGTCTTGTATCAAGCGAGACTGGACAAAAATGTTGCTTGCAAAACCTTAACAATTAGTATCCTCAATTCCCAAACAATTAAACATTGTAATTAAAAGGAAAGGTAATGTGACACAGTTAAACATGCCTCTGTCCCAACTTTTTTGGAATGTGTTACAGCCATCAAAATAAAAATGTGCTTATATTTACAAAATAAAATTATGTTGGCCAGTAAAAACATGGGACTTTTTTTCTTTGTACATTAGTCAATTAAGTAAAGGTTAAAAAAGAATGACCAAATAACATATTCTTGATTTTAACACATTTCACAAAATGTCCCAACCTTTCTGGAATTGGGGTTGTACAGTAAACCACAGCAAGTCAACGTACTGAGCACAGTATGCACATGCTTTGTCCTGTGTCATATTTGTGCAATGCACTGCATGTGATGTATCAAATGTGTTACTTTTCACACAGATCTTACTGTCACTTGCCTTACTGTTGTTTAGGAGGAGGTTAGATCTTACACAACAGTAAGGTAATAAGAGTGAAACTTCTAAGTGTGTCTTGCTGTATACAAGCTGCATCTTATCATACACAGGTTTCCAAATGCTGGTCTGACATTTAAGGAGATAACATCAAACCTGCACTGAGCAACATGCAATGAGTCAAAGTTTATTCTGCCCTAGATAAATAAAAAAATAAAAATAAGGTCACAAAAAAGTAAAGGTCACAACTGAGGATATGGTCATACTTTTATGAGGCTGCATATATTAACATTATTTCAAATAACCTAAATGCTAAAATCAACATTTTAACAGCATTTAAGTTTGGGTAATGTTAATTTATGTATACTAATACATTTATACATTTTAATAATACAAGTTGAGGATTTTAAAACTAGTTAAAGGGATAGTTCACCCAAAAATGAAAATTTGATGTTTATCTGCTTACCCCCAGGGCATCCAAGATGTACTAGTAAACAATAGTCAAAAAAGGGTAATAAGACTATTTTTAAAAGCATTTATTAATCTTAACTAATGTCAATTAATATTGACTACAAATATTTATATGTTTGTTATTGTTGATGTTTTGTTCTATGTTAGCTTATGTTAACTAATGCTAACCACTATGTTAACTTATAAGATACAACATTATATATCAGAGTAAATTTCATATAGAGTAATCATTTCATATAGTTAGTAAGCACTTTTTTTCACACTCAAATAATTAATTAAACTTCGAATTACTTTTGTTGTAACTTAAAAGGATATTCAGTGGTTCTTTAGGTAACGTTTGCATCGTTGTTCTTTACGTACTGTGACTACCGACTTGAGGTAGACGCTGCACTGCCATCTATGGACGTGTATCAGCAGGATTCTGGATCTTATGTATATTAAATATTACACTTGATATTAATGAGTTTCACAAAGCGATCTATACAATAATTGATTCACTTATCTGTTTAACAAAAAAGAAGCAACATGGGCATCACTACTCAGGACCTTTTGTGCCATCTTTACACCTTGTTTATCTTTGTCAGTCTTTCTGTCTTCTGTCTTCAAATCCTTTCTGTTTCTTCATCCATTTACATACTGATTCTCTCCGCTATTAAAGTATAATAAGTGGGTTCCATTGTCTCCATTGTCTAATTTTCACTATTCGTTTCACCAAACTACACTATGTTACTAGCGTATCTACAGGCGGCAACAACTGATCTATTTAATGATAATAATCTCTATTATAGATCAGTGGTGGCAACCAATGAGCGTGAGGATTCTCTCTGACGTTTAGTGAAACACCACGGGTCACGTATTTCAACATGTTGAAATAAATAAATAATTAAATATTTGGTGTGTTTGGTGCAGAACGATCGGTGTTTGACATCAAAGTACCGTGAGATCGATTTGAAAGCATAGGAGCATCTGCTCTCTAGAGCTCTCTAGAGCTGCACCGATCAGTCTGCGCAGCGCTGCTTCAAGTCAAATACACCTATATTTATACCAAAGCCACTGGAAGGCAAGCCTGCAACCTTCAGCCAAAAAAGCGTAACGGCTAATACTAACGCTGCGGTTTTGGCGGTACACAGAGAAGGAGACCTCGAGGCGGGTTTTAGTAGTATTGTTTTAATTTTTTGTAATTTTTATTACTTTTTTCAAATATAATGAATAAATTATACATAATAACCTATATACACACATACATAGGCTACATATAATTATAATATTTAAAAATGTTATAAAATAATATATAAAAAATACATTTAAAAATGACATCCAAATATGTAAATAAAACACATTTCAATTAAATAAAACAATACAATATAAATACAATACATTAACTTGATCAAAAGTGACCGTAAAGACATTTACTTTGATGTCATTTCCTGTGCGGCCTTCAGGCCCGAAGCCTCTCTCAGCTTCTTCTCATGCTGCGTCTCAATGTGCCTACTTATAATACGCCCTTAAAGTATGTACTCTTTTGGTGAAGAAAAAGTAGTAGAAGAGTAGGCAAGCTTACTATCACGTCATTCAGTTGCGTCTTTAAAGGGGTCAATTTCAAGTTTTCCTTTCTCTTTGGAGTGTTACAAGCTGATTGTGCATAGATAAGATCCCTGAAGTTGCAAAGAC
>NW_015540885.1:39275-59978 GCF_001515605.1 Sinocyclocheilus anshuiensis | reverse complement strand
CAAAATAATGATCTTTAAAAAAGCATCATATGACCCCTTTAAAGGTCCGCTCTGTCGCACATTACAAGCACCCTGTCAATGACTACGTTTGCATGGACATCAGTAATCTAATTATTTACCTTATTCTAAATAAGCCAATATTATGATTATGGTGTTTACATGAGTTGCTTTTAGAATATTCCTTTCATGTTCCTGTTTTACATGTTATAGTACATAGATCGATTAATGGCACATGTCATTACGTCCCCACGCGACGCCATCCGACGTCCCCTCCAGAATTTCACGTATAAACATATAGTTCGTCTTCGTGATGATGCCATGTACAGTTTTGGGTGTTTCATTTTTAATTTTATGAAAGCTTCAAGTGCAGTTAATTATTTGTACGTGCATACAGATGATGGCGGTGTTGAAGCTCTTTTATTTGCCGTCAAACAGTTGACCACTGCCGTGTGTGTATCCTGTCGCAAAATGCGGCGAAAAGTCCTAAACGACGGTAATAATGTGATTAAGGTGTTTACATGTCTATTCTGCACTTCAGTAATGCGACTAAAATAGGAACACTCCACATGTCTTAATTTGATTTCTGTTTACTTCGAATATGACTTTAGCCGGATTAAAGTAATCAAAAATCTCTGTTTACATGGTAGATTCTTAAACAGAGTATTGTCTTAATCGTGTTAAAATCGGATTATTGTTGTCCATGTAAACTGCCCTGTCTATTATCTTGTCACAGCTAGCATCCTCCACATTTCATTTCATTTAACTTCCTACTGTACTGAACTGGAGAGAAAAGAAGTAGCTCGTTGATCTGCCAGCTGTAGATCTTTATGCGGAGAACTCATTTTTTTGCATTTAAAAGGCCAAACGGATATTTTAAAAAGTTCACATTGTTGTTGCAGATGAAATATCCTAACACAGATAACATTAAATAAATATTATTTTCCAGGTTAAATGTTGATTATTAGTAACTCGAACCACTTTATCTAAACCTCCCTACTTAACCGTCGTGAACATCCGCCATGTTGATAGTATTTTAACGCTTTTTATTCGTGAACGAAACCCTTCACCAAAACGCAATGGATTGTGGGCAATATTAGCAATTAGAGTGTGCACGGATCCACACTTCAAAAATCTACCTGAAATAGTAGACCATCCGGGAACTTTTGGCATACTGTTTTCAACATATGCTTTGGGACACACTTATTCTAATCTCACATACTATTTAGGATGGATAGTATGAACATTGGGACGCGGGGTGAATACACAGCTTTTGTGAGGAAATAGCTTATCATTTAATGAATCGATGACCTGTTTGCTAATCTTCAACATGTTTTACACTAAACAATACTTTTGTTGGGAAATATATGTATATTTTGCCTTGATAAAAATGTTATTTTTTAAGAGAAGGTAGAGTAGGGAATGTCGCGACAGGTAGGATTCATTTACAGTATAATTACCAGCAAATGTGTTGCATTACTATTTAATAAAAGGTATGTAATATTGTTTATTATCTAAAAATATCTAAGTTTTCTTTCTTTGGTTTTCAGGTTTTACCTGAAATTAGACTTGTAATGACTATTAGGTCTATGTAATGACTATTATGTGACCATATTCCTCATGTTGATATAATGCATTTCAATGAATAAATGACATGAATTAGCCTATTTAAATTATTGTATTATATTGTATGTTGTTAATTGAAAACAAAATTTGTTCTTTCTATGGCTTCCGTTTCAATAGACTTAAAATGTGACTTGTGACTGCTCCGTATGATGATGATATAATGGTTTTTAATGAATAAAAAAAGGTAAATAAAAATGTATTATTTCTATGGCTTCCAGATTTCAACAAATAATTTAATTTTTTAGTGACTAGTATCAGTGTTATGTATGCCCAATCATGATGGGGTTTTTTTATGAACAGAATAAAACCTAATCTTAAATTGCAGTGACTAGTAAGTGACCAGCACATTTGCACTCTTTTTTTTTACTGTGCAACGGAAACTGTAACTGACTGTCGTTGAACCAGAGATTGGCCGTTTCTCAATATGCATTCTTAAGCAATAGTTCTCGCTCTACGTCATCATTAACCGTCAAAGTTCAATTCCATCCCTGCGTCCCAATGTTCATACTATCCATCCTAAATAGTATGTGAGATTAAAATAGATGTGTCCCAAAGCATAGTATGTTGAAAAGAGCATAAGAGCAAAGTCCCTGGATGGTCTACTATTTCAGGTAGATTGTGGATCCGGGCACACTCTGATGGCTAATATTACCCACAATCCATTGCGCTTTGAGAATGATTCAGTTCAGAACTACAAACACGAATAAAAAACATTAAATGCGTGCATAATTATGCAACATAGCGGACCGTTAAAGACGCAATTGTATAACGTGATAGTATGTCCCAAAGCTTGCCTACTCTTCTACTACACACTCAAAAGTGTGCACTTTTTCTTCACCAAAAGAGTACATACTTTAAGGGCGTAGTATAAGTATAGGCACATTGGGATGCAGCACAATACTCAAGAACGCAAATACAGAGGACGCGTGAAAGTGCTCGGATGCGTTCTTGATATCGAGGTGATAATTTTAACACTGACAACATATAGCTAGCATTAAATATACTGTACATGCCTAAGCCTAATTTTTTTTTACAAATACATATGGTAAACTAAAACAGAATACTATAAATACTATGAAAGTATTGTCTATAATAATCTGAAATAAATGTTAATAATCTAAATGACATTAGTATGTAATGTTATGTGTTATTTATTGTGTCTCACTCCTTATAACGTTCTGGGGTTGTCAGTTGAGCAACAAGATCACAGCGCATCCCAATTCTCACAAAGATGTGTTCTGTGTTCTCGCGTCCTTCCGAGTTCGTTCTTTCAAGGTAGCCTGACAAGACCGGTCTCCACGAGAACACAAGTCCGTTCTTTGTGTTCTTGGAATTGAGAAACAGCCACAGTTTTACTATTGGGAGATACTAGGGTCTGTATTACTTACTCTTGGATAAAGCGTAACGGTCAACTTGGATCACGTGTGCCTTGATAACCAATCACATTACAGCCTTGACGTCATTGAATTTCAGTCACAGTTGTGAGACACTCAATCGCCGTTTACGGATACCATAGGAATAAATGAGAAGTGCCGTAAGGTGTCCCAAATCGCACCCTAAACCTTTGCGGTCTTCCTCTTTCCGCAGTCCACACTTTCTTGACGAAATGCCGCTTTGACTGTCAGGAAGAAGTCTGCTGCGGAGCTGCAGAAGTACACATCGAGGGCGCATAGCGGCCGCAAAGGGGGCACTCACGAGCACCCTTCTGAAAGCTAAAATGACGAATGGGACACCCTACACTCTCGTGGACTTAACGGACACGCGTACGCGGCAGCCATTGTAAGTCCACAAGACCATAAGTGCACATGAAGTGTGCCATTTGGGACAGGGCCTAAATCAATTTCTGTTTATACTACGTGGCTGTTGAATGCTTGAATCTGATTGGTTGACGAACATTCAATGGTGTGCAATTATTTTCAGGGAAACACACGACTGAAGTAGTTCCAGGCAGGTCTTGACCGCATTACATGTCCAAATCACTTCGCCAAATGATTTCAGTGATTTCAAAGGTTACAGCTTACAACAGCAAAAGAACCAAAACCCACAACAACACTGACCAAGCAAATAAACATAGCAAACAATAGGATAAAACGACTAATTATTTCCATGTTTTTGCCACAAAATTACATTTTAGTACACTCTAAAAAGAATTCTGGGTTGTTTCAACCCAACTTTGGGTCAAATATGGACTAACCCAAGTGCTGGGTTAAAAACTTAATTTAAAAATTTAACCCAACATTCGGGTTAATCCATATTTGACCCAAAGTTGGGTTGAAACAACCCAGCATTTTTTAGAGTGTATGTATGGAAAGCACATACTCTCTTTCTCCCACTCTCTCTCCATTACAAAGGCACACACATACCCTGATAGCACACGTACATCAAGGAGATGTATATTTGACGTCTGCATTTACATCTGCAAGACGTAGCCTATTTTTTAGAGTGTTCGCTCATCTGCAATACGTCTATAGGACGTTTCCTATCAGATGTCAAATAGACGTTTAGAAAATGTCTATAAGATGTTTATGATAGAGTGTATGTAACTGACATCTTAGAGATGTCTATCAGATGTTTGTACACAGCAGATGCTTTCCAGATAAAGCAATCTTTAACTTGCAGATGTGTGCTATCTGGGTACAGTGACAAACACGGAAACATACACGCGCACAGAAACGTGTTGTCAGCGCTGCTCTGACGACTTTATCAGTAAAATCTACATGTTATTTCTTACAAGCGATGTAATAACGGCGCTGTTCTTGGAACAGATGAACTTACATTTTCGCTATTAGTAGAGACACTGCTGCCGAACACTGCTGAGAGGCACACAAACTCAGAGAGGTAATTCACACGCTTAATCCCTCTCTCTCTCTCTCTCTATCTCTCTCTCGGTCCAATAACTTTAACTGCATTAGTCTGCTATCAACGGTTCAAGCTTCTGTTGCTAGGTCTAAAATGACGTCTTGGAATTAGCAACGGAGGCGTTGGATGAGATGCGTAAGAAATAAATCCTACTCACAAGCGCGTTTTAAGGACAAAAACCTGATACATGTCTTTAAATACAACATCTGAACAACGTCTTGAAGTGTGGCAACCGTAGTATTAGCGGAATAATTGACTCCGCTCCACTTCGCGTCGTGGCCGAATCACCACCTCGGGTGTGCATTATGTTCTAATAATTCTACAGCCCATCGTCAATTATTCCTTACATAATATAAACCTAATTTATCAATTAAAATATATAATTAAAACACCTCTTCACAAAAAAAACCCCACTGTTTTCTTAATATACAAATCGTTTTAAATTAGCAACAAACTATTGAATGTTAGCTGACTAATCATTGTTTACAGTGGGTCTGTTCATTGAGTTGTTGTATGACCATGTGTGTGTGCCCGTGTGAGTGTTTGTGTAGGCCTACATCATGTTGCTGGTACTGTATGTGTGAATGGTCCTTTCCTGCATCTACAGTAGGTTATGTATCTCTACTCGTTTTGCACATGGACAGGGGAAGAGGAAGATTCAGAAAATCTTTAACCAGTGCATAGCCCAAGTTTGTGGTGAGCTCCTACGTAAGCAAGTAACCAAATGGGTTTCTGCCACTGGCATGTTTCTGCAGCTGAGCGTCCCATCATTCCCTCCTGTCCTCTTCTGATAGTAGTGGGGAGAGAAATCAGGACCATATGAATGACATTCCACCTCGTCTTCAGTCTGGGTGTGTTGCCGGTGGTTTGGGAAGTCTGGAGGCTCTACTGATTTAAGTCTATATTTCACATATCCTGGCTCAACCGTGCCTGAGTCATTTTGTTTCAAAAAGAGTCAGGAGTTGATGAGTTGGAAAAGAAATCATGCCAATGTGCCCAACACTCAAGCACAAATAAAGGCATAAACAATGTGAGCTCTGTCACCTTTGTATCTTCTTAATACATTCACATAGACGTACAGGGGATATGAACATGCTCACAAGGTGTGTTTTGCCATTCAGACCGTATCAAATCTTTCATTGTAAGAGAGTTTAAGTGGTTATTTAACTCAGGCAGACAAGATTTTTAGTTAGCATCTGTTATGTATCTTTTGGCCAGCCAAAAGTAGCCATTTTTTCAAGCAACATAGAAATCACAAATATTTCATGTGATTGATTGATTGATTGATTGACTTATTTATGTAGGTCAAGCTTTGAAAAAAATATTTTGAATTCAGTACAAGTTAAGCTCAGCTGACTGACATACAGCATTTGTGACAATACTGGTTATGACAAAATAGAATTTTGAGTAGCTGCTCAAGGTTACAGTGAAGTACCTATGTATAGTAGACAATGGTAAACAGCTGGTAAACAAAATAAAACGTAAAAAACAATAATAATACATTCTAAAACAGCATGTTTTAATCAGTTTCATTTGCAAGCAATATTCAAATCATAAATATTTATTTGCGGTGCCCATGTTTTTTTTTTTTTTTAAACCTTTATTTACATTTTTGGAGAACTTAAAAGCAAAAATATGAAGCTTAATATTTTTATCAAAGTACCTACATTATTTTGTTCTGTTAAATGTGCCCAACACTCTGAGCTGTTAATATGTTTAAATTATCATTTTTAAATTCATTTTAGGGTTTATGGTGTTACACTGCCACAGAAACAAATTTGTAAAATTGCATGTAACTTTACACAGAAAAGGTTTGGTACTCAAATTATATTTTTTCATCTGATAACAGGGTTCAGTCTTTCATGTAATATGTAGATAACATCTTTGCCTTTATGTGTTTTTTTTTAATGTTATTTAATAACAATTTCTGCACTTCATTTAGTCAGCTTAAACCCTGCTCCTGCAAGCTCACTTTTAAGTGCACATCTCAAAATCCAATAAAACAACAAAGGCACTTATTTTTTATGATAGTCTATTACAGAAGAAAAGCTCTGTTGCTATTTCTATTTCATCTCGATTTTAAACATTGTAACTAGGTGGTAATTGTATGTTCTGCTTTCATCAAAGGTGGTACTTGGCCTGAACTTGGCGGTTCACCCTAAAAGCATGATCATGGTCATGTGATCTGTAGTGGCCACTGTCACTCTCATCTGATAAATGTGGACATTGATTGGAATTGTGCTGTCCAAGGTCCTGAAGCCTGTAGAAACACAAGCGGACATCAGCAGGGGGCCTTTGTTTGAGGTGGTAATGTGTTTATTTTTGTTTTGGTAATATGATATCAATAAACAACTATCACATATCATATAGTGTATTGTAATATCAGTAATATTGCATAGCTGTGTATAGGTAAGATGTTGTAGACGTTCAGTGTCAGAGTGCTGCCCACAGTGCCCAGTACAAACAACTGGCGAAGCTTAGTCAGCAAAGGAAGAATGCATGAGCGTGCAAATTGCTAAGCAACTTTAATGTGCATAACAATACTCCCAGCTGCTCCATAAATCTAAACTTGAAGCCATTTCCCTCTCACCACAGAATCCCATTAAAAGAGGCACTCTTTGAGTTAGCTAATCTAATAATGTATCATTGCCTGTGATATATGCTTACAAAAGCACAATTTAATCACAAAACATTTCATTCCACATCAAGCCCATAAACATTTCACACTGGGTTGCTAACATCTGATGACCACAGAAATGTCTTATGGTGAAGTGTGTGCTGTAAAGACAGCTGTAAATGGACCAGCATTTACACATATGGCTGCACGGGTAGATCATGGATAGATTGTTCAACTGTCTCCAAACGAAAACGTGAAACAATCAGTTCAGCTGCAACACTAAGTTTTTGTGTAACCCGAAACCTTTATTTTTGCACATGCAAACAATAAAGTCTAAAAAGAAGAAGAAAGAAAGAAAACTCAGCCTACATATAGGGGGTATAAAGCCAGTGTGTGCACACAGTACAGTTGGCAAACATCCTGGCATTTTTATGGGACCCCATACATGCCAAGTATTGAGAAATGTAATTGCTTCAAAAAAAAAGAAACTTCGAGAGACAGAGCAACATTTGCTGTGCTAGCATTCAAAATGAAACTGCATCTGCAGTAAAAGTAGGAGCCAAAACTTACACCACTTTAAATTTTTAGTCATCAAATAATAATAATAATAATTATTATTATTATTAAACTGTATCAAAGTTTTTCAAAAATGAACAAAATCAACTTTGTATAAATTGTGTGCTATATATTTGGAATTTACATTTTGAACAAAAAAAAAATTAACTTTAAAAGCCCTTGAAAAATGTTTTTACAAAAATGTCATGAAATGTTTTTCATTTTATGCTTACATCACTTGACATTTTGGGAGTTATTATTATTATTACTATTATTATTATTGTTATTATTATAGAAAACAGTATAAATGTTTTTCAAAACACACAACCAACATTAATACAAATATTACATTCTAATTACAATTTAAATTTTAACGTTTTTTTCTCCTAATATTAATTTGTCATTGACCTGTTTACTGCAAAAACATTTTTTTTTAATACTGATTATATGAAGAAAAAAACTATTTAAACTTTGTTATGAAACTGTCTTTGAAACATTGTAATGAATAATTCAAACGTATTATATTTTTTTCCCCCCTTAACAATTGCAATATTGAGGTCAAGCGTCATATGTGGCCATTTCCATCACCCTTGGATTTCACAGACCACAGTGCTTTCAGTGGTTGGCTATGTTGAGTGATGAGCACTAGCATTGCGAGTTCCTCTCAAATCAATGTTAACTTGAGTTAGACTTGAGAAAACACAACGGGACGCAGTTTTGTTTTGGTTCTCCTACTTCTATTCTCTCAGCATGGAAGAGGTCCAAGCTAAATTTTGGTCCAAATATCTGCAGTGAATTAGAAAATAAAACAACCGCCACTAATGGGTGGATATTATTTTAAGGACGACCATGTTCCCACCTCACAGCTAGCGTAATTCACCCGTTTTCTTGACAATACCACAAAGAAAGGAAAGACCAAACATTTACTTTAGCTGTCACATCCAGAGAGGAGCCAGTTAACACTGGGAAATGCCTGGACTTTTTCTTTGTCGAGGCAATATTAAAATAGACTTAACGCATATGTAAACTAAGAATGCCTAGGAGGTGGAAAACATGGTAAATAACAGCGTTTAACACTTCACATCACATTATCAAAAGTATTTTTCATTAACAAATTGGTATTTTATTTAGAAAAGTATCTTTATTGAGTATAAATAAACATAATAAAACAAAACATCTGCTAATGTGAAAAAAAAAAAATTTGACTAAGGCTGCAAACCTTTTTAGGCTTGCTTTGGGTTGGGAACAATATATTCTGCTGTCCACAAACATTTGCACACAGAATTGTCAAATTAATTTTACTTAAATACAAAGTTTCTTAGTGAGAAACTAATCAATTTCTGCTTTAAACAGGAGCCCTGTGCCTGGGACAAAAGCGCATGTATAACTGACCTAAAGTCAATGCCCTTCATCCAAAACCTCTTGAAGAATGGAATAAAGGCAATTATATAATTATATACACTGTACAAAACTGTACAGACAGAACATCTGACAAACATTCTATCATCATAGAAAATAAATAAATACACTTTAGTGCATTAAAAAAAATTAAATTAGAGCGTACCAAACTCAGTTTGGTTCTGCACATCGCTTCTCACACGGAGTCAAAGACAGTCCAGCTGCCTTGATTTTGCTGAATGTTTGTATACGTTTTGTTCAAGAAATTTAAATGTCAACACCATTAAAAAAAACAAACGGCAGCTCTAAATGTCCAACAGTGAAATTCGTCAATCAGTAAAACATCCTATTCTTGATAAGAGGGGTGACAGGAAGTGTCTATCCACCTGTTGGGCATAATTCAGTTGTCCTTGACAGATTCTGCATGATCAAATTTCCAAAGTTCAATTAATCATGCTTGTTAGATTGAAACATTTCATGGTTTTTGTTCCGTTTTGTTTTATATCCCGATCCAGTCGATGAGATGTAATGATGAAGTTCTTAAACTAGGGATGCACAGCTACTTTTTTGGAACTAACTGATAACAATACGTCACTACGACTAAGGCTGCAATTTATACAATACTTTAATGAACCAGAAGTTCATATTAAGTATGTTTCGACGTAAATTTGAGCACTTAGTTCACACGTTTTTCCTCTGTTGTGGAGGTCGCCACAGACTACTGCGTTCTTTACTAGGACTGTCCAGCATCTCTCCACCGCTGTGATTCACTGCACGGTTGTTGGTATTGGAGCACTTTAAGAGTATGGGTACCAGTATTGGACTAATACCTATTGCCAGCAGGGGCGCCGCTAGTGTTTCTGGGCCCCTTGGACAGTTTTTGCCTCGGCCCTCGTTGAAATTGCGATCGCGTCCCAGGGATTGCATCGGGACCCTCTCTGGTCAGGACCCTTGGAATCGTCCTAACCTTCACCCCTTTGTGGCGCCTCTGATTTCCAGTATCGGTACTTAACAATAAAAAACACGGACAGAGGGCTGAGTCCATTCTTGGTCTTCTAGTGCTGGTACTTAAGAGCTTCAATGGCACAATTGCAAAGTGTTCAAACTTATAATGTGCTCTTAAAAGTCATCTATACTGAACAAAAATTCAAAAGTCAGTGATCAAAAACAAGTGCTCAGTGGTTCATGATCACTTAAAAAAAATGCAAAATGTGCATAAATATGTTCAGTAGCAAAAATGATGCAAATCAATCGCTTATCTTAAAAGTACCAAAATATGTGCCTTCAGCTGCTGGGTCCAGCAGCCATGCATTGGATACGCGGACAAAAATACCATCGCCCTTATTCAACTGGATGCCTCGGCCCTGCTCCACGCAGTACATGTTGAACGTCGCGATGTTCCACTGCAGCGTGCCGCCGCTTTTTGTAAGAAGAATAGGTGTAATTACAGACTGCGTGTGCTTCTCATGATAAATGTATTGAAACAACTGTACATTGCTGACGTCCTCTTTGCCCGAGTCATGTTCTTCAGCGTATCGAAAGCAGGTCTTGGCATATACATAGTAGTAGCCAGCTTCATCCACTAGAATTCGTCCGTCACGGTATTTCATCTTCTTCAAATTCAGCCCTTGAAAATCATCCCAGGTGATTATGGTTAATTCATTTCGATCTTCTGCAAAAGCAACAGTCAGAAAAAACAAAGTTTGATATAAATATGGTTATATGTTACATCAAGATCACTTCCGTTCTCTTTAGTTATATAAAATAGAATATATTTTTCATGACAAAATTAAAGCCAGTCAAAGTCACAAGTCTCTAACATTTCAGGAAACATTTCATGCCACGTGATTCTAAAATATACAGCATATGCTTACTGGCTGCAAAGTTAGTCGGCGTCTTGATGGGAAGGTGAGCTGACGGCATGCGTGTGTCCTTTTTTTGCCGAAATCTTTCCTTCTTCTCCTTGCAACTTTTGATTGGATCGGCTATTAAGGTTTCACTGTGCATTTCCTGAGAAAGAACAACCAAACACATTACTGAATGATCTTCACTGTGCAGACTCCTATGATCATGTAGACTCCAATAAGAAAACAAATAAACAATGGATATTTGTGACCCTGGACCACAAAAACAGTCATAAGGGTCAATTTTTCGAAATTGAGATTTATACATCATCTGAAAGCTGAATAATGAATGAGCTTTCCATTGATGTATGGTTTATTATGATAGGACAATATTTGGCCGAGATACAACTATGTGAAAATCTGGAATCTGAGGGTGCAAAAAAATCTAAATATTGAGAAAATCGCCTTTAAAGTTGTCCAAATTAAGTTCTTAGCAATGCATATTACTAATCAAAAATTTAATTCTAATATATTTACAGTAGGAAATTTACAAAATATCTTCATGGAACTTTACTTAATATCCTAATGATTTTTGGCATAAAAGAAAAATCTATAATTTTGACCCATACAATGTATTTTTGGCTATTGCTACAAGCATACCCCAGCAACTTAAGACTGGTTTTCTAATCCAGGGTCACATTTAATGTTTATTGTAGATCTCTCACATAGAGGAGTGGGATTTTGGACCAGTGACATGACTATTCTAATAGCTCCAATAGTTCCATAACCTCATGTTGTAACCTCAGGCTGGTTGGGATAAATATCGTTCTCCGATCAATTTTCATGGGTGAAATCCATTTGGAATCCATGTGATTGGGAATTTCAGGTTTATCGATCATCGATATCAGATTTCGCATCAGGTTCAGTTGGGCATGCGAATGTTCTGCAGTGACAAGCCACTTTGTTACAAACTAATTTCTCTGTGAGCTACACTACGAAGGATGGATGTAGGAGTTACAGACTTTAACTCAACACCATGCCTGATAGGTGAGACCATGTCAAAAAAGATTAGCAAGAGATGCAATAACAATGTCAGGCTACAAATGTGTCATGCTGTTTCCTCTCTACAGTTTCACCTGCTCAGGTATGACTGAAATGTTAGAAAGTATTAAATGTCTGTTAGCGTGCAAGGTGTCTTTAAAATGGAGTCAACAATCCAGCAAGTCTGAAACACACTGAATTCTTAAATACACTCCCTTCAACTTGAGCATGTCGCGGATATGTCAGCATTTTATGTATGATACCACAAAGAGATTTATAAAAGTGGTAGTAGATTAAGGCATAAGTAAAAGCTATATTTATGAAATATGAACTAAATATCTAAATGTGATAATATTAGGGGTTTTTGTCCTATACTAGCATCGAATAGCAAACAAGCATAATAATTAGGGCTTTCGAGCGCAGAGTTCTGGATGTTGTTCGGTGCTCTGACCTTCTTAAGAATTTTGGTAGACCGCAAAGTAGGCCAGCAGATACAAGCTTCAAACTAGATTGCATTTGAGCAACATTAAAAAGCCATGGCATAACATATATTTAAACACTTTTTTTCAGGTTTACATTTCCTCTGAAATAAGTTCCCCCAGGGTAATGATAAAAACAGTACACTTCTCATGACCTGGCAAAGCAAGAAAAAAAAAAGAGAAAACCTTCAAAAAGATCATGAATAGAAATTTGATATAGCATTAAAGCCATAATATAATGACAAGCCCTCACAACATAAACAAAGAAGGAAATACTCTTTTAAATTCCTGTATGAACTAAAGTCAACACACTTTATCTCTCCTCTGATCTCTTTTCACAGATTCTTCTGATATTGAGACAAATCTATTTCTTAACCGCAGCCGAATGTCTTTTCCAAACCCTACAATTACACTCTACTACATGAGCACAGCACAATGAGCATAGGATAACTGCATCCATACGGACCATATATAGATGTTTAAGCAGGTCCTTTGTAATTATAGAGCCAGTAGCCATGAGACATGGCTAAATATCCAAACTAAGCTCCTGACAAAGAACAGTTCCAGGGACTTGACCTTATCACAAGCGACTACATCGTCACAGTTAAGGAAATGCTGTACAGCAGCCGTGGTATTGTGGCGTGTTTATTCTTGTCTTTAAAAAAAATATGTGAAAATACCAATGCAGAGCCCATGTTTAACAATGGGACATTGGTACCATTAATGCAAGAAGCACATTCTGCTTGTCCAATAAACACTACTTACAGATCACTGATACATGTGTCAGAATGTCCTTGTTTGTGCTAACAGAAGGAAATGCCTTGCTATAAGCACGTGAAATGTTAATAATGCTAAGGAACGATGAATGTCAAATTGGTCTCCGTTTTTTGGCATACCATCACACCCCAACCAGCAAAGATTCCTAAAGGCAAATTGTGTTGTGTAAAATGAGGAAAAGAACTGCAAACTGCAAGAAACTGCAACCTGATGCGGTTTCTGCGTCTGAGCCAAAATGCACAAACATGAGAAACACAGACTCGTCTTTTGAAGTTTATTAGCTCACCTCATTAGGACTCTGCTGGGCTGAGGCAAGGTTGACCTGTAAAACACAACAAACACAGTTCAGTTACACAACTGCATCCAGCAGTTAGTACCACTGCACACTGCATGCTTTTAATGAACTAACGGGAAAGCAGGCTTAGTTTCATTAAGAAGTTAAACTCCGCTTGACATGCTCAGAGAACAAAAGTGATGTAAGATGTGCATTTAAATCCAATTCGATGAGAACTATTATGTTAAGCAAGGTAAAACATCCTGGTTATTCTCTTCAGCCATGTCCTGACCAATGCACTCCTTCAGCATGGGTGGTAAAACAGAATAATATCATCACATGGGGATTAATTGAGGTGCTTATTATGTTCATATCACATACTATAAGCAGCAGATCCACATCTGCACCCGCAGAATGCTGCAAAATGGAACGGTTGCCATTCATAAAATTCTACAAAAACTATTGCTTTCGTTTATTGCATATTTTGACTGAATCTTTTTTACTAATACGAGTCTCAGATCTCACATTTTACCATGGTAAAATCTATTCCCCAGAATTGCATAGATATAACCTCAAAATAAGTGCAGAAATTGCAAAAACTTATTTCCATTTGGGTCTAATGAAGGAGGAGGCTTGTCTTCGTCAAGTATCTTCAAGCACAAACAAGTTTTTCTGCTATCACTACATCAGCCATATTTTCGGAAATGATATAAACTGTTCTCACAGAACTTAGATTGCGAGTATTTAAAGCAGTAGAACTAGGGCGTAAACACCTATCTGAAACTATGAATAGTGCAGGTGCTCAGTTACAACGTAATATGATATACTGCAAAATCCGAAAATCCGAAAGTAACACCAGATGGAATGCTAATAGACAGAATGAGAGAGACATGCAGTGTGTGATTTTATTCTGCTTTCCTCTGATGCACTGAACTGCATTTGAAACGCATGTGCTATAAAATGAATGAGAATAAGCTTTTCGCGAATGCATTTCATTATCATATATGGTTGGGTTATGTTGAGGATTGTCCCTGCATCCATTTCTGAGGATAACATGAATCATGAGCCAAACACAACTGACATTCATCTTTTTCCCTTTCTTGCATCCGTTTTTTTGTCCTTCCACCAGCACACGAGAAGCCTCTGACATACACTGCTGCGTTTGGGCCAAAGCCTCACAAAACAAGATGTCATAATATTCTCCACAGCATTCAAACTACAGGAGAGAGATCTGGGCATGACAACGTGAGAGCTGTTTCTCAGCATCCCATTCACTGCAGCTCCGCCAAACACTTAAGTATCAAACCACCAGATGAGCAAATGAAGTCAGAGGGAATGTTTTGGAGAATAAGGGTGAAAGGGCAAACTTGACATGACCAGCAAAAACAACCTTCCCAAAGGGGAAAAAAATAACTCTTTAATTCATCACAATTTCTGAATTCAGGAAATTATGTTCAATATTATTTAAAAGCATCTTAGGATGCAGCTATAAAGTCTAGACAAAGAAGAACCTTTGACCATTGACCACTTTTATAGCTCGGGTGACTTTAATAGTATTCCAATGTACTCAAAAAAAGAATGAACTGACATGTCCAACCTTTTGATGGACACTGTATGTCTTTGTATCACTTGTGGGAGACCCTCAACAGTGTTGGGGGTAACGCATTACAAGTAACGCGAGTTACGTAATCAGATGACTTTTTTCAAGTAACTAGTAAAGTAACGCATTACTTTTTAATTTACAAGAGAATATCTGAGTTACTTTTTCAAATAAGTAACGCAAGTTACTTTTTTTCCAATTTATTGATTGACAGCTCTCCTGTCCCCATTCTGAGAGAAATCAGATGTTGTTACGGTAGTTCTAAAATAAATATGAATATGCATTAATTCATCTCACTTAAATTACGTAAAAAAAAAATTACGTAAATTTACTTTCCCTTCAGCCTGAGGCTTATTCATTTCATGTTTGGTGTGAAAAATATATCTTTTTTTATTTTAAAAACAAACAAGCAAGCCCTGTCCAGATTTAAAAAGTAACGCAAAAGTAACGCAACACATTACTTTCCATAAAAAGTAACCAAGTAACGTAATTAGTTACTTTTTTTAATGGAGTAACGCAATATTGTAATGCATTACTTTTAAAAGTAACTTTCCCCAACACTGACCCTCAACAACAGAGTAATGTCTGTTTTCTCCAGATTTCTGGAAAACGCGGAAAAAGGAAAGCAGTGCTGGAGCAACAACACATTCATGAAGATCAACATTGCCAAAAACCAACATTTCCCGCGTCAGCAATTGGATTATACAGTTATTCCCAGAACAAAACTTGTGTGCAAAACTAACATTTAATAACCATCAAACTGAACTACAGTAACGTGTGCGAGCAAGTTCTTGTGAATCAATAAATACTGTTGAGTTCTACACATAAAACACAATTGTCTCACATTAATATATTTGTGAGGTGATATTAGTAGCAATAAACACTTTTAACACGTTTACGACAATGTTTCTTGTCCCCTGCAAGAACACAGAGATTCAACTCACTACCGAATATACTTTTTTAAATAAACCAGTTCAACCAATCTGAATCAAAGTGGAGCGACGTTTAAATTTCAGAGTTCAAATCAAATGATCTGTTGAATGTGCGACTTAATTGGATAGACCAGATTCATACCTTTTTATTATTATTATTCTTTTAGTCAAACACTAATTACCTTCAACAGTCGTGCAGCTTGTAAAGTATAGAAACAATTGGTTTAGGAATCTAGGTTCAAAACACACTCGGCACAAAAGCACTGAGAGGGCACAAGACGCTTCTTCGAACGCGGCGCGTCTCGCACACTCTGAACGGTCCTGCAACGCTTGACATTCAGAGTTCAAAGCAGGTTAAACGAAAGCAGGCCTCAAAACTGCTGAAACGCAAGTAAAACTAAGATTCATGCACCTAAATTGTGACAATGCCTTTAAAAAGTGTTGTAATGGAAGAGTTTATGAACTGTTTTCTCCCGGGTGCATTCCGCCTGTCTTTGCTTCCTTGAGAGTTCCTTACCCAGAATTACACAGATCTTCCCTCAACATAAGTCCAGAAAATGCAAAAACTTATTTCCATTTGGGTCGAATGAATAAAGAGGAACACTGTGGTCTTTGTCAAGTACGTTCAAGAACAAGCAAGTTTTTCTGCTATAACTACATCAGCCACATTTTTGGAAATGAAATAAACTGTTCTCACTGATCTTGGATTGTGATCACTATTTAAAGCGGTAAAACTAGGGCGTCAACACCTATCTGAAACTATGAATAGTGCAGGTGCTCAGTTACAAGGTAATATGATACACACCACAAAATCCAAAAATCCGAAACTGTCTGTAACTGTAAGTAACACCAGATGGAATGCTGACAGACAGAATGAGAGAGATACGCAGTGTGTGATATTATTCTCATTTCCTCTAAAGCACCGAAACTGCATTTGATATAGGCCTACATGCGCTATAAAAGGAATGAGAAGAAGCTTTTTGCAAAAGCATTTTATTATCATATATGGTTTGGTTCAGATGAGGATTGTCCCTGCATCCATTTCTGAGGATAGCATGAATCATGAGCCAAACACAACTGACATTCATCTTTTTCCCTTTCTTGCATCTGTTTCTTTGGCCCTCCACCAGCACACAAGAAGCCTCCGACATACACCGCTGCGTTTGGGCCAAAGCCTCACAAAACAAGATGTCATAATATTCTCCACAGCATTTAAACTACAGGAGAGGTCTGGGCATGACAACATGTGAGAGCTGCTTCTCAACATCCCATTCACTGCAGCTCTGCCAAACATATAAGTATCAGACCACCAGATGAGCAATGAAGTCAGAGGAAATGTTTTGGAGAATCAGGGTGAAAGGGCAAACTTGACATGACCAGCAAACAACCTTCCCAGAGGGGAAAAAAAGAGAAGTCTTTTTACTTTATAGCAACCATTACACTACTACAAGCTGAATTTCTGAATTCAGGAAATTATGTGCAAAGCATCTCAGGATGCAGCTCATGAAGTTAGTTTGGAGTAAACAGAGCTGGAATCTAGACAAAGAAGAACCTTGGATTTGTTCAGCATGTTTTGGGCACTACATAATTCCTATTTGTGTTATTGTATAGCTCTGGTGACTTTAATTTTATTCTAATATACTCAAGACAGGAATGAGCATACATGTCCAGCCATTTGACTGACACCGCATGTCTCTGTATCACTTGTGGGAGAGCCTCAACAGCAAATTTAATGTCTGTTTTCTCCAGATTTCTGGAAAACGCGGAAAAAGGAAACCAGTGCTAGACCAACAACACATTCATAAGGATCAGCATTGCCAAAAACCAACATTTCCTGCGTCAGCATTTGGATTATACAGTTATTCCTAGAACAAAACTAGTGTACAAAACAAAACTATTTAAACATTTAATAACCAATGACAACGACAGAATTCGGAATCAAGAAAGATCAATAGATCTGCACATATAAAACACAACTCCTATATCACACACTGATATATTTGTGAGGTGATATTAGTAGCAGTAATGTCAAAAGAAAAGAAAAATACATGTTTACGATAATGTTTTTGTCGCCTGCAAGGACACGGAGATTAAAATCCCTGACAAATATACGTTTGTTTGCTTTTTTTTTAAATAAACCAACTTAAGCTATCTGAATCACTGAAAATGTATGGACATCAGGAGCTTTAACATTTTGACAACTCTCTGAAGCGACGTCTAAATGATGACAGAATATAAAGTTGAAATCAGATGATCTGTTGAAGGTGCGACTTAATTGGACAGACCAAATTCACACCTTCAAATACTAAAGTCAAAGACTTTTTACCTCTAACAATCGTGCAGCTTGTAAAGCATAGAATCAATTGCACTTGGCAGAAAAAAGCACTGAGTGGGCACAAGGCGCTTCTCCGAGCGCGCTCTCCTTCTGAAGTTCAAACGCGGCGCGTCTCACACTCTCTGAACCGTCCTGCAGCGCTTGACATTCAGAGTTCACAGCAGGTTAAACGTAACCAGGCCTCAAAAGTGCTGAAACGCAAGTAAACTTTAAAATGCATGCACCTAAATTGTGACAAAGCCTGTAAAAGTGTTGCAATGAAAGAGTTTATGAAATGAGGGGGACTGTGCTTTCTGCCTGTCTTTGCTTCCTTGAGAGTTCCTTACCTCTCGCAGATAACCGGTTAAGTGCAACAAAATCGCCACACTCGACGCGACCTGCAGCAGTCCCATGACAGCGAGCGTGCCGAATATGAGCGCTCTGTGCGTGGAGCCCGTGTGCGCAGCGCGCCCCGGAGCCTCTTCCATGTCGATATGATTCCGCAGGTACTCGCGATAATCATTAGCTGCCATGAGCGCTCGATCGCGGCACAGATCCTCTCTCAGTGGCAGGACTCGACAAATGATCAACGATTCATATAAACATGTGGGTGGGCAATGCTGTTGGCTTCGGAGACAGCCAATCAGATAATAGGCACAGATGATCTCGCTTTTTCATGTTTCCTTTTTTCTTTTCTTCACTTCTTTTTGTGTGAGTTCAGTCAAGAGCAGGTTGTTGTAGTCGTATTGCTATCTAAAGAGACGAGGACTACGCTAACCTGGAGATGCACGTGGCTCTTACTTTCTACTTAAAGTAAATGTTTTAAATAAATCAGGGTATTTGTTATTATAAGGCTAAATATCTTTCCTTGCAACAACCACACAAACCGCAATGAGATTAAACTGACAGCTTCCTAAAACCAGTGAGATTAACATGACAAGTGCATAATAATAAACCACTTGTACTTTAAACCCACTGTAATGGGACTGCGTTGATAATGACTTACTTCCTGGAGTGATGTAATATTGTTGGCTCCTTTCTGTTGTAATACTGAGACTACACAAGACAGTGGCTGTGCTCAATCTTGTGCTACCTAACTAGACAGCATTTATTGGTGTTATTCCTAGTGATCTGCCTAGCTAGTCAATCATTTTGGGCATCAAATTTAGTGGGCTGCCTATGCAGACACCAGTTTTTGACATCACTGAGTTGCCTACCTAGACAGCATTTTTGGTGTAATACCTAGATGCCTACATAGACAGCATGTGCTCATGTGCTACCTACCTAGATATGGGTGTTATACCTAGTGATCTGCCTACCTAGTCAATCATTCTGGGCATCAAAGTGAGCTGCCCATCATTAAGTTGCCTACATACTGTAGACAGACATTTTGGTGTAATGCCTGAGCTGCCTACATAGACAACATATTTGGGCATCATATCTAGTGAGCTGCCCACCTAGACAGTATGGGTGTCGATGCAGACACCAGTTTTGGGAATCATACCTAGTAAGCTGCCTCTCCTAGACAATTTTTGAGCTTCATATGTAAACACCAGTTTTGGACATCATATTATATACCAAGACAGCGTGTTTTGGGCATCATGCCAAGTGAGCTGTTTACTTAGACAACAGGTTTAGGCACCATGTCTAGTGAGCTGCTACATTTTTGGAATCATGCCTAGTGAGTATTTTTGGATGTCGTACCTATTGAGCCACCCAGGTAGAGAAAAAAACAAAAACAAAACAAACGAGCTGCCAGCCTAAGGTATCACAAGCGCATTCCAAACATCCTGTCTAAGAAGGCAGCTCACTAACTTTTGAGTCACCAGCGAAAATTTCATCAATACTGCTAAAACAGATGTTTTTGTTCCTACACAATCTATACCGTATTGAACAACTCACACAGAATTCAACATTTGCAGTCCAAAAACAGTTTTTCCAAATAACGCCCACTTTTTAGATCAGCATCCATGATATTCCTGAAGAGAATCAATGAGTCACCGAGTGTTTATCTGAAATTATAAACATGCTGCAATTCCTCTTGTTATTGCCAAGCTGAAGCGATGTTAAAAAGAACAGAGCTTCGTAAACAAATGTGCCTTTTGATGTTCAAGCAATTACAAATCCCAGCAGAAAAACCTGTTTTAAAACAGCAGAGAAAACGCCAGTTTGCGAAAGAGAATTGATGAACATCAACAGAGTTCATGTGCTTGGCTATCCCTCATTCATCCAGCCTCCAGCGCTGAAAGCTTGTAATGCATGCTCCACCATTATATCAGCTTTTTTTCAGAACCACAATTATTACTCTGGTTGCAAACAGCACCACGCTGGAGTTTGTGTGACTTCTGCGTAACTCGTGTCCGCTCGCAGTGATTGCAACGAGCATTCCT
>NW_015540885.1:22731-38649 GCF_001515605.1 Sinocyclocheilus anshuiensis | reverse complement strand
AAAAGCACTGAGAGGGCACAAGACGCTTCTTCGAACGCGGCGCGTCTCGCACACTCTGAACGGTCCTGCAACGCTTGACATTCAGAGTTCAAAGCAGGTTAAACGAAAGCAGGCCTCAAAACTGCTGAAACGCAAGTAAAACTAAGATTCATGCACCTAAATTGTGACAATGCCTTTAAAAAGTGTTGTAATGGAAGAGTTTATGAACTGTTTTCTCCCGGGTGCATTCCGCCTGTCTTTGCTTCCTTGAGAGTTCCTTACCTCTCGCAGATAACCGGTTAAGTGCAACAAAATCGCCACACTCGACGCGACCTGCAGCAGTCCCATGACAGCGAGCGTGCCGAATATGAGCGCTCTGTGCGTGGAGCCCGTGTGCGCAGCGCGCCCCGGAGCCTCTTCCATGTCGATATGATTCCGCAGGTACTCGCGATAATCATTAGCTGCCATGAGCGCTCGATCGCGGCACAGATCCTCTCTCAGTGGCAGGACTCGACAAATGATCAACGATTCATATAAACATGTGGGTGGGCAATGGCTTTGGCTTCGCAGACAGCCAATCAGATAATAGACACAGATGATCTCGCTTTTTCATGTTTCCTTTTTTCTTTTCTTCACTTCTTTTTGCGTGAGCTCAGGCAAGAAGAGCAGGTTGCTGTAGTCATATTGCTATCTAAAGCGATTACCATATGAGGACTACACTTAACTTGGAGATGCATGTGGCCTTTACTTTCTACTTATAAATGTTTTGAATAAATCAAGGTATTTGTTATTATTAACCTTTCCTCGCCACAAAGTACCACACAAGCCGCAATGAGATTAAACTGACAGCTTCCTAAAACCAGTGAGATTAACATGACAAGTGCATAATAATAAACCACTTGTACTTTAAACCCACTGTAATGGGACTGCGTTGATAATGACTTACTTCCTGGAGTGATGTAATATTGTTGGCTCCTTTCTGTTGTAATACTGAGACTACACAAGACAGTGGCTGTGCTCAATCTTGTGCTACCTAACTAGACAGCATTTATTGGTGTTATACCTAGTGATCTGCCTGCCTAGTCAATCATTTTAGGCATCAAATCTAGTGAGCTGCCTATGTAGATGCCAGTTTTTGACATCAGTGAGTTGCCTACATAGACAGCATTTTTGGTGTAATACCTAGTCAGCTGCCTTCCTAGACAGCATTTTTGGTGAAACGCCTAGTGAGCTGCCTACACAAGACAACATGTGCTCATGTGCTACCTAACTAAGTTTAATGATCTGGTAGAATTTAAAACTGCACAAATAGTTTATAAAGCAAAAAATAAACAGCTGCCTAGAAATATACAACAATTATTCACAGATAGACAGGGGTGTTATAATTTGAGAGGGGCTTTAAATATGAGACAGCAAAATGCACGGACAAAACTCAAAAGTATGTGTATTTCGATTTGTGGGGTGATATTGTGGAATAGATTAAACGGATATATCAAAGAAAGTGTTAATATGTTGCAATTTAAAAGTAGGTATAAAAGATTTATTTTTGATAAATACAGAAGTGGGGGGTGAAAGTGAGAATTTCAACATTGTTGTTAATGCTGCTTGATTTTGTTTCTGTTTGTCTTCTTTATCTTAATAGATAGATAAAGTAGGACGTAATTTGGACTAGTATTTTTGTATTATTCAAAATGGTATGTCTGATTTATTATGGCTGATTGTGATTTGGTATTGGTAATTAATGAGGATAGGATTTAATAAGCCTAGGGCTTCTACCTACCCTTTTTTTATTTCGAACAGGTTGAATATATGTAAAAAAAAAAAAAATAATAATAATTTATATTTGTTGATTTTTTTTGTTGTTGTTGTTTATTGGTATTTATTTGTATATTTATTATGTGTTTTTTTCCTTTTGTATTTTTAATAGTTAGAAATAAAAATAAATTGAAAAAAAAAAACTATACAGTATTTATGGGTGTAATACCTAGTGATCTGCCTGCCTAGTCAGTCATTTTGGGCATCATATCTAGTGAGCTGCTCATCTAGACATTAAGGGTGTCGATGTAGACACCAGTTTTGGGAATTGTGCCTAGTGAGCTGCCTCTCCTAAACAACCATTTTTGGGCATCATTTTTAGTGAGCTGCCTATGTAAACACCAGTTTTGAACATCATATTGAGCTGCCTACCTAGACAGCATGTTTTGGGCATCATGCCAAGTGAGCTGTTTACCTACAGTACGCTGATAGCGCACGTATATCATCTGTTTGATGTCTGCATTTACATCTGCAAGATGTATTTTTTAGAGTGTTTGCTCATCTGCAATACGTCTATAGGACGTTTCCTATCAGATGTCAAATAGACGTTTAGAAAATGTCTTTAAGATGTTTATGATTTAGAGTGAATGTAAAACTGACATCTTATAGATGTCTATCAGATGTTTGTACACAGCAGATGCTTTCCAGATCAAGCTATCTTTAACAGACATCTTGCAGATGTGCATGTGTTATCTGGGTAGGCAGCAGGTTTAGGGACCATGTCCTTCACAACATTTTTGGGAACCATGCCTAGTGAGCATTTTTGGATGTCATACATATTGAGCCACCCAGGTAGAGAGAAAAAATAAATAAATAAAACAAACGAGCTGACTACCTAAAGCAGGGGTTCTCAAAGTCTACATTCAAAGGTCCAAATCTGAATTTTCATCAGTGTCAAAGGTCCGGACCGGAACAATTGGTTATTACAAAACTTGTTTTTAACAAACATTCATAACATGCATAACAAATAAACATTATTATTTTTTTTTAAATAAAGTGCAAAAGTGGCAAAACGATTAATTTAAGTGTCAGCAATAGAGGTCGACCGATAAGATATTACCGATATTTTCTCTGGCCGATGCCGATATTTAGAAATCAGGGCAGCCGATGGCCGATATATGTTGCTGATTTTTTGGCCAATATGTTTGGCCGATTTTTTTTTTCCCTTCTTCATCTCATAAAAGCGAGTTTGAGTAAATGATTATTTCAGGGCACAAGATGGTAATAGTAGTAGTAGTAGTAGTAGTAGTAGCCTAATTCATAGTAATAATACATGGCTCAAAGCACCTTCTCAAAACAGTTCTGAAGCATGGGTTTTGTTTATGTTTGCTGACAGACACCAGTGTTTCCCACAAGACTTGCAAATGCAAATTCATTCTCTGCCAGCAGGAGAGACGGTCAGTTCTTTTCAAAGATGCATTCATATAAAAACACCCGCGCTGCATTTTAATTTTGAAACGTGCAGTGCTCTGTTTATTCAATGAGGTAGAATCCTTTTGGAAAATCTATTTGTGGAGGTCAGTTTTGATTTTGTGATGGGCCGCCACAAATAACTCAATGTATGGGAAACACTGGACACTGCTATAAGTCAAATGGCCATAATCTAAGTGATAACAAAAATAAATAAATAAAAAATTACTCATATTAGCGGTGAAATGTCGTCCGATTATGTCAAACGTCATATGCTCACTCACTGGATGTCATGACAACAAATGTCATGAAGGAAAAGTTTCAATATCTCGCCTTCGCTTTCATTTCGGACCATCTCCAAAACGACATTAAAAAACTAAACATATGATTTACAAGTTTAACATGCGTTTATCAAAGTAGGAAATAATTAGTGTTCTTGAAATATGAAATTGGGGCGGGTCTGGATCCGGACCGGAGTCTGGACTTTAAGAAGCACTGACCTAAAGTATCACAAGCGCATTCCAAGTATCCTGTCTAAGAAGGCAGCTCACTAACTTTTCAGACACCAGTGAAAAGTTTATTAATACTGCTAAACAGATGTTTTTGCTCCTTTACAATCTATACCATATTGAACAACTCCACAGAATTCGACATTAACAGTCCAGAAACAGATTTTCCAAATAACGCCCACTTTTCAGATCAGCATCCATGATATTCCTGTAGAAAATCAATGAGTCACTGAGTGTTTATCTTAACTTATAAACACACTGAAATTCCTCTTGTTATTGCCAAGCAGAAGCGATGTTAAAAAGAACAGAGCTCCGTAAACGATTGTGCCTTTTGATGTTCAATTGATGCAATTACAAATCCCAGCAGAAAAACCTGTATTAAAAGAGTTATTTTAGGCAGCTTCAGAGAAAATGCGAGTTGAATTGATGAATGTCAACAGAGTTCATGTGCTTGGCTTTCCCCCATTCATCCAGCCTCCAGCGCTGAAACTTGTCATGCTCCAGCATTCTATCAGCGTTTTTTCAGAACCACATTTATTACTCTGGTTGCAGATAGCACCACGCTGGAGTTTGTGTGACTTCTGCGTAACTCGTGTCCACTCGCAGTGTTTTGGCAACGAGCATTCCTGTGGATGACGATCGGGTCACCTGCATTCCCCTTCCAAAATTAGGGCAAGGCCAGACAAGCTCGAACACACTCTGTAACCTTATGAACTTGGTTGCCCTCGTGGGGACCGCTATCCCGCAGAACGCCACGTTCACTCGAGAGTCATTAATATACCGTGATAACCCTTGTTTTGCCGTGGGTTTCTCGTGCCTTCAGCTATTTTCCACAGAATGCAGGCGCTGTGGCAGGAAGGTTTGGGTGGTATTTATACCCTTTTGTTTTGCCATGTGAGCTGTTCTTGCCCAAGCCAGAATGCAGTTGAATACGCCGAACCCAGCACTCCATCAGAATATGACAGACGGCCAAAACCAGGCAGTGTTGAGAGCAAAGCAGTCGAAACCACTGGCAGGCACTTTCCTCAGTGCTGAGCAGGCCCCGGGAGCGTATTATTAGCTCTCCTGTAAGCGTGGTACTGTGAGCGAGAGCACCACGCCAGAATCCTTCCCATGTTTAGCAGACTGTGGAGTCACCATGAGGATGTTTTTTTCTGGCTGCAGACTCCATGTGGCTATGATAAGTGTCTCAGGCCAACCGCTTTCTTTGCATAAACTTCACAATATTTCAGCACTCCAGCAGAGGCAGGAAGTTCGATTTGAAATATTAGCATCACCGCAGAGGCTCGCTCTTGGGATTTTGTATCCCATGGAACTTTCATTGTCCTTTTAGCCTGCAGGATTACATATTCATAGCTCTTACGGTGCTTAATAAGACAGAAACAGTGCTGCGGTCATTGCTCATATTAATCTATGATCAGTGTAAGAGCTGCATAGGCACAGAATTAAGAAGCCGTCACGTTCCAGACTTCAGAAATGGGACATGAAAGAGTGCAGTGTTGTCCTTTCCCTTCTCCACCACATCCTGTGTGGCAAGTCATCTCAGAGCACACAAAGAATACCCGCCTCTTCCTCTTTTCTCCTTACTCGCTCTCTCTTTTATACACCATAACAGAAGAGGTCTTGAAAAGGGCACTTAAGCTCTGCTCTATGTCTGTGTCGTTCTGCGCTGTTTATACTCGGTCTAATGAAGATTATTGCAAAACAACCAACATAAGTTGGCAGGCCCACATGTGCCTTCGATGCACACTGCACGCAAACTTGGCAAGAGCTCCAAAACACATGGCACGCTGCTTTCTAATTGTCTGGCGTTGTGCAGGATTCACTGGTTTAGTCTGTCAGGGAAATCAAAATCATGTTTACAAGTCCCTATGCGACTATAATAAGGGACATCAAGTCTTAAAAAGATACTAAAAACAGTTTCTCTTGGAGACTGGTCCCCTTACATGTCGGTCAGACGGCCACTTCCTCTCTAAGTAGGCGGTTCTTGGCCATACTAAACTGCAAAGTGGACTAGACTTTATGATGGTAATAAAAAAAATGTGGCTACATGAAGACACGGGGGAATGTGGTTTTGACCAAACACTGATTTGAGTGTTGACACGCCCCTGCGTGACCGCGTTCTGAAGCACGTGTGAAATTAGTCCAATGGAGCAGCGAGACGTCACGAGCGGGGTGACGTGAGCGCCAGGAAGTATAAAAGCGCATCCGGCAGAGCGCAAGTTAGCTTCGATGAAGTAGCGCCTGGAGGGATGCAGGGAGTATGGCAAAGAGACGCAGCGTCTCGTTCCCTCGGGGAACCATGGTTACATACCTAACCTAGAGACGTTCCCCTTCAGGAACTCGAGCTGCGTCGAGATCGCTTTGGGAACGAGAATACCCACTGCGCCATACTACCAAGTCCCTGCCTGTGTGTGTATCTTGCGAGCACATCACGAAGAGAGAACTTGGGAACACCTGCTTCAGAACACGGTCACGCAGGGGCGTTCCCAAAGCGATCTCGACGCAGCTCGAGTTCCTGAAGGGGAACATCACTTGCGAAATAAATGTGCCAAAAATATTCAGGCTTAATACATATATTCAGTTTCACTTTATGAGTAGTTTCACTAGTTGGAATACAATGCACATTATTAGAGCATGCGTCAATGGATTGACAGACAAAGACTGTTGTCATGCCAGAGGAATCACTCTAGTGTACGCTCAGCCTTGGGATTATATTGTCTAATTGCTTCTAGTATTTCTAGGAACTGTTATGAATCTTGTGCCAGCATATGCTGTGATCAGGTTTACCATTCTGAAGGAGGGCAATGGCCAGCATAAACTCTTATTTTGATATGTGATCTATTGTTATGGTTAGAAGGCAGCTTATAAAAATGCTTGGCTTTAATACAGTAGAGCATTCAAAGATCTGGCCTGGGTCAAAGTCTACATTATATTTTTCAGTGAACATTGGGACAAAACCCCCAATTTTTTTTTTTTATCATTTTGAAAAAAAAAAAAAAAAGACTATAACAAACAGCTGGAAAGAAAATGTTTTGATCGCCCGTTCCATAAATCATCTTGATTGTATCAGATATCACATACTTGCTTGGTTCCAAAACCTAGTGAACTGGCAACAGAAGCAGCATTTTAAGGCATCATTGGCATGCTTCGATGCTAAAGCCCAAAGTAAACATTCGTTGTTCACAGACAGTTCGTGTGACGTAGGTTTCAACATCAGCACAGTTTGCTAATGTGCGTGCACACTGTCCACACACAGCCCGATTTTGTATCCTCAAAGATAAAAAAGAAAGGTCCATGAGATACTACTATAAACAATATTTGTGTGGTGCACACAGATTCCCAAATTGGTGATTTGTGAGGTTTCAAGATGGTCAAGATGCTGACTTAGAAGGCAGCAGCCTATGTAGGCAGTAGACAGCAAGGCAGCACAATAGGTTTTGGTACAGCGCTAATATAATTCAGGTGGTGCTTGCTGTATCACTATGGGGCGATGATTTTAAGATGAACAGTGTGGAATAGGGCAGTGGTAGACCATTACAGCTAAACCGTCAGTTAGAGGCTGCCCAGTCTCTCATTATCCCAAGATAAATTGCAACTGGCTCCTTAGTGAGTGCACAGCCGCATCCACGACTCCTGTCAAGACCGAAACATGCAGCATGTCACCAATTTAGCACTGCCTCCCTGCCTCTTCCTGCACTCCCCACAAACAGCTTCCTGCTTGTTTTTCCGTTAGTTAAGGCCTAATTCAAGTAGCCACAGCGCTGCCCATTTTAAGCCACTGACAGTTTCCCCCAGCCTGCATCTCTAGAGCTTTCCAGTTGGCAAAGAGTTCCTGCCCTACTGACCAAGGTATTGCCACTGTGAAGATGGTATAACTTGCGGCTGCCGCAGAATGTGTCACTAGTTATTTACTCAAATTATTGGAGACATGATTCATACATGGTGATTAAGAACACCCCATTCATTAGAAAACCCCCAAAACTAATCCGTACCATTACCATGTCAATATAGAGGTACTTGTCCTTTGGTATCATGCCTGGGACGGCTACAGGAAAGTTGATGTCATGGAAGGGCATAGACGATTGTTTTTCATATTATGGCATGTCTGAGTCAGGAATGACTTCGTCAGGAGACAGGAAGCAGCAAGTTCAAAGCACTGATATTATGATACGTCAGGCTGATGTAAGTCCGGTGTGTACGGCAACTCTAGGTTTGCCTCGTCTCACTCACATGTGATTAATGTGTTTTCAGTCACTTGAATAAACACATGTCCAACCATGGGAAACACTGTGTCCTCTCCACAGCAGCAAGGGGTCACTTTCTCATGTAAAGCCCCAGTAAACACTGATATTTTGAAATGACTCAGCTGCTCCTCAAGTGAATGAGGGGTCTTGAAGACCTCTTGAAGCTGACACTCTCCCACCGTGGGATGATTCCATGGTAAACAGGGCCAACCTCACTAGATCAGGGCTGTGGGAGAGCCCTGTACCACCCACCCAAGAGTTCAGTTTCAGCCCACAAACACAACAGAAACCACTGCCATGTGCGTCGTCGTGTTGTCTGAGACGTCCTGGTTACAGCCACTCGATACTCCTTGCTGTGAGGTGAAACAATGGCCTGTGGTCACAAATGGAAATTAACTGCTAATAGATTCAGAGAAATTGGCACGGGGTGTTAGCTTACAGCCATCCTGCCGAGTCACTGACTCCCGCCTGCTCCTTTCATGAAAGGTGCTGGGTGACGACCATAGTGTGATGGTCAAATGTGACCCCTGGACCACAAAACCAGTCATAAGGGTCAATGTTTCGAAATTGACATTTATACATCATCTGAAAGCTGAATAAATACGATTTCCATTGATTTATGGTTTGTTAGGATAGAACAATATTTGGCCGAGATACAACTATTTGAAAATCTGGAATCTGAGGGTGCAAAAAAACTAAATATTGAGAAAATCGCCTTTAAAGTTGTCCAAATTAAGTTCATAGCAATGCATATTACTATTCAAAAATTAAGTTTTAATATATTTACAGTAGGAAATTTGCTAAATATCTTCATGGAACATGATCTTTACTTAATATCCTAATGATTTTTGGCATAAAAGAACAATCAATAATTTTGACCCATACAATGTATTTTTGGCTATTGCTACAAATATACCCCAGCGACTTAAGACTGCTTTTGTGGTCCACGGTTAAAAATGTCATCTGTTCCATGTTCTGAAAGGTCGAAACAAATAGAGTGGTTTTTGGAATCTCTTCAAGATGTTGCTATCTATCTTTCCCGCCAACTGCCACTGCACTGGTGTGACCTTATTGAACTGTGGCAGCTATTGTATTTATGTCAAAATGAAATGTAGTGTGTCATGAGAAATAGCTTTGATGAGTGTTTATACCATTTATGAATAGAGGAAATGAATCTGAAAGACTTTCTACACCCAGCTGTCATCAGAATTTCGGCGATAAATCACGGCAGCTTAACTGTTGCATTGGACTGCGTGCTAATTATTGTGTCAGAATGAATAACAAAACATTCATTAAGTCTCTTTTATTGAGGACACAAAATAGAAAGCAGTGAGGATGAGGTAGGTGGAGATTATTTACTGTATGTCATACATAGCAGAGTTGCTTCTCCTCCACAATGGATTCACCCAGCAACACAGTCGTAGTGCTAGGGTTGGGAAGGAAGTGATATCATAGCCTGAATCATGGCAGACCCAAAGGGGGGATTCCAGTCTAAGACTAAGACTGTCTGATGTCAGACCACACCAGTTGGGACGTGAGGCCAACCTAATAAAGTCAATGGGTCTCTGCTTGTGTTGGCTGAGCACTGCTGAGAGCCACCTTGTGTAATGGTGCGAGGGCTGGGTGTGGATGGCAGCACAGAGGGCTTTCATCAGTGCGTTAATGGGCAATTCAATGAAGCTGCTATATTGTAAGACTTGCTGCCATTTGAAATTCTTTTGCCAGCATGTCATTACAAAGCCTGAAATTACTGTGAACCTCATCACTGTCTAACAAACACCAAATCTGTTGTTCCAGCTCTGCGGGATAGCACATTTTTTTCGGTTTTAGTTACAGTAAGGAGTGGCTGTAAGTGGTGAAAAACAATACTTGGCAGCTTTTGCTTAAAGGGTTATTATCATATTTTTTTTATTCCTCTAGAGGCCAGCTTATAATGTGAGTAAAGTGTTTTTCTGAGTTGTTCCTGACCTTTTTCCTCCTCCTCACTGACCCTAAGAATTAAATGGCCCATTTTTTTGCAGCTAATGCCCTTTTCACATGTGGACTGAAATACAACTCGTCTTTACTTACAAGCTGCGACCCGTGAATTTGAAAAGCTGATCTGCACAATAATGAGCTGCTTAAACTGATGAGATCAAGATCTGACAGATTTTTTGACGCATTGGGGCCATTCACACAGAATTTTTGCATTCCATTGAGCAGCTTTTCCATTTTTTTCTATATAAATGTGCTAGATGGTCTGATTATCACACTTATGTCTCATGGCTTTTTCTGCGTCCCAAGCATGACACCTTTCTTTTTTTTTTGTTCAATGGATATATTTTTCATCATAAGTACACAGTTTTTAAGATGCCAGTTTTTATGTCCGTTGGACATTCGTCTAACATTTTTAAAATGTAACGACTTGCTTTAGAATGTTCAGAGAACATTCAAAAGTAACATTCCCATAAAGTTTGCAAAATGATAAAATGGAATGGTTCGTTAACGTTAATGCACAACCAAGAAAAATTGTTTTTAAAACATTTTGAACGTTCAGAGAAAATTAACTTTATGTGCGATCATTTCCACATTTGGCCTCAATAGTCACTGCTGGGGTTGCGCAGTGTATGGAAATTGTGCAAAAAATTTAATCTTGAGGAAGATTCCCACAACAGGTCAAAGGAAAATTGATACAATTCACGTTTGTGCTTTGGTATTTAAAACTTACAGAACTCGTTACTAAAACATTATGTTTTAATAATGTACTAAAATGTTATGTTTACTATTGTTAATAATATACATATACTATAATTAGTTGTGATTAACAGTTTTTCTCAATCGATTTGACACATTTCTCAGGTAACTGTTCTCAAAACATTTAACACATTGATCTGAACACTTTGTACTTGTCCTAAACAGACTGTAAGTTTTCATTCAGTTAATACAAATAACAAATCATGTGAATAATTCAAAACACTGTGCACAAAATTCTCAAATGCTTTCATAATAGTTCATAATGCCAACCAAAACTTTAATATATCATATTTTTTTTGGTTTTACGCAAACCCTTATCTACCATTTTTCTAAACATAATACACACAATTTTGTCAAAAATTTGTCATATTATCAAATACACAGTATATTTTCAACTGGCCCCAAACTGATAACTGCTTGGTTAATTATACACACAACACAGGAAATGCAGTTTTCCTAAATGTTTACACATTTATTACAATTGCTGTAACTAAATAGGAATATATAGAGAGCAAGAAAGGAATAAGAATATGCAAGAGAAGAGGAAAAGAAAGAGGTTTAAGTGTGAAAGGTAGTGGAGTGAGTATAGGAAGGGTTGTAATGAGAAGAAGAGTGGAACAGTTAGAAAAAGATGAGGGGAGAGGGGGATGTAAGAAAAGAGGCGAGGAGAAGGAGATGGAAAAGAGATGAGTAGAGTAGAGGGGATTGGTGTAGTGGAAAGTGCAAGAGGATAAATTGTAAGAAGACATGGACATAGAGGAAGTGGACGGCAGGGTGAATAGGGTGGGAGGAGAGGTACAGATAAATTTAAAATGAAATCAGAATTTCTCTAATTGACCATGTAGGCCTCCCAGCCACAATGAAAGAGGCCTATGGAGATGTTGAAGGAGTGTCAAACATGGATTCAACATTCACAGTTTTTTCCCCCTAATTTTCCCACAATGCATGACCAGCAAGAATGTATTCTACAATGTAGATGAAATTCTCTTTCAAATGTAATTGAAAGGTATGATCAATGATATGATCAATAATTCAGTGATTGCTGTACTGCACAACAGCAAACACACACACACACACACACACACACACACACACACACACACACACACACTTAGGCCACAATTTCACCACAGCACTGTAAAAGACTGATCTCCAGTTATCAGAAGCGTTTGGTTGCAGCTGCTGCAAAAGGTGGCCCTACCAGATTTTAAGTTTAAAGGGCCAATGATTTTTCACATGGTTGATACAGTACCCTCCACTAATATTGGGTGGGGGGATCTCATTATGAAATAAATGTTTTTCTCTGGTTCATGTTGGCCACAATTATTGGCACCCAATTATTGCAACTTGCTTTTCCTAAGATAACAGCTCTGAGTTTTCTCCTATAGTGCCTGATGAGTTCGGAGAACACCTGAAAAGAGATCAGAGAACATTCCTTCATACAGAATCACTCCAGATCTCTTCTTCTCTTCAGTTCATCCTTCTCATTTTCTATAGGGTTCAGGTCACGGAACTGGGACGGCCATGGCAGAAGCTTCATTTTGTGCTCAGTGAGACATTTTTGTGTTGATTTGGATGTTTGTTTTTGATTCAACCACGGCCCATTATATGATTTCTAACAGAGGCAGTCAGGTTTGGATTTTTTTTTATCTGTTGGTATTTGATAGGATCAATGATGCCAATATCTGAACAAGATGTCCAGGACCTCCGGCAGAAAAACAGACCCACAACATTAAAGATCCGGCATGGGGTACTTTTTATCCCCGTTTGCACCAAACCAATCTGGTGGGTTTGCTGCCAAAAAGCTATTTTTTTAGTTTCATCTGACCATAGAAGCCAGTCCCGTTTGAAGTTCCAGTCGTGTCTGACAACTGAATATGCTGCAGTTTGTTTTTGGATGAGCGAGGAGGCTTTTTCTTGAAACACTCCCGAACAACATGTGGTGATATAGGGGCTGTTTGATATTTTATTTTTTGGGCTTTCTGACCCCAAGTCTCAACTATACCTTGGAGAGTCTTTGGCCACTCAAACTCTCCTCCTCACCGTGCATTAGGACGATATAGTCACACGTCCTCTTCCAGGCAGATTTGTAACATCTTTATTTGATTGGAACTTCTTAATTATTGCCCTGATGGTGGAAATGGGGATTTTCAATGCTTTAGCCATTTTCTTACAGCCACTGTCTATTTTGTGAAGCTCAACAATCATCTTGTTCCGCACCTCAGAACTATATGGTTTGGTTTTACTCCTTCTGATGGATGATTAAGGGAATCTGGCCTTCGTGTTCCTCATATTTATAATCCTGTGGAACAGGAAGTCATGGCTGGACAATTTCATGCTCCTAGTCACCCTGGTGTGCTAAACAATGGGAATATGAATGGGAATATACTTCAGAGGTATTTTACTCATAAGAATTTCTTGGGGTACCAATAATTGTGGCCACCATGCATTGGAGAAAAACATTTATTTCATAATGAGTTTCACTTTCAACCGTTTTACTTCAATGATAGGTTAGAATTTTGCAAATTTTTTGAATGAAAGATCAATGCAGATTTATTTTCACAGCTGCCTTTGCTCATATTTACCAAGGGTGCCAATATTAGTGAAAGACGCATTTGTGCATCTATTGCTGAAAATGTTCTAAAACAATAGAGAATACACATGTAGTTTTGACGTTAGAATTTACTTTTAATAAATGCATTACTAGAAAAAAGTACAGTGCTTCATTTTGCAGTAAAGTTGAACTAAGGTAAGAGTGTTTAGATGTCGGTGTTAATTGTTTTGAGAGCAATCACATTCCTCTGGAGATGTCTCAAATCGACTGAGAAAAACTGTATTAGAAATGACAGAAAGACTTTGCTACTACCACAGAGTTCTATAGGAAAGTACTATACTGGGAGCACGTGTAGCACTGACCTTTCAGCAGAAATGTGGCGGAAGTCGACGCCATTAAGTATACATGGACCATAAGTGAGATTATCTGACATCTGAAGTTTGCGGAAATATGGCACAAGACGCCTTTGCAGTTTAGTTCAAACAATTGCTCTTTTTATAGAGGAGGAAGTTCTGAGTTCAGAAAGTTATGTTTCCATGGCGCGGCAACATTCCTCACATTTTTCTTGATTATTGAGATAAAAGATGTTAGAGAGTGGAGCATAAATAAGCAGACGTCACAATTCAAATGAAAAAGCTTTATTACCCACAGCTTTTTACAGTGTACAGGTGTAGTGCATTAAGCTTTAATGTGTAAACTACTCAGCAACTTCACTGGAGGGACAAGTAGTGTTTTCACCATTGCAACTTATACTTTTACATAAATTATTAAATATCTTATTTGGCAATATTATACAAATGGGCACGTAGAAAACGGAGAAGTCAGTGTGTTTCATTTGCCCACTAAACTATGAGACAGTATGGAGGAAAACGGCACAAGTAACAAAATATTCATCGGTTTAGTATGGCGTGTATTCTGCATTATACATGTAGCCTTACTTTTAACACAAAATAGCACTAGATCATTTGTGAAAGATATGAATGTACACAAAAATAAGGAGAATAAGAACACAAGTGCAGAACATCTACAGCATTAATGTTTACAATAACTGCAAGAGCACAGAAGCATGTACAGTCCCACTGAAAATGAGGCAGCGCTGATGGTCACGCTTGTGCCAACTCCTTCTCAAATCTACTCAAGCGTCAATGTTCGCATACATGACTTCGCTTTTCCCACATTATGGTTTAGGTGATACTGCTATCATATGAAAATGTCCAACACAGTGTATGGCAGGTTTTAAAACATTTCAAAGAATGTAAACAAATACTGTGCAGATCCAAACATATTTGGCAGCGCTGATGTTACGCAACAGCATGAATACAGAAATGCACTCTTTTCATAGTAGCAGGCAGTGTGAGCATATATGGTGTCGGCCGGATTTAAACCATGCACAAGATAATGAATTAGCACTGAAGAGTACATCCATGCACACGTAAAGAGAAGTACATGAAGCATGGTATGAGAGCGCGTCATGCGTGTTACAGGAAAGAAACCACAAGATAGAACAATCTTTACAACTCTGATTGCCTCCATAATGTTTCTCTTATCATCAAATCACACTGCAACAGGATCTGAGCAAGACAATCTAAGAAGGATCATGAAAATAACACTTAAAGGAACAGGTCACCCAAACTTCTGGCATTATTTACTCGCGCTCATTGTTGTTCCAAACATATATGCAGTTGTTGTTTGTTTTGTTTTTGTTTTCAGTGGAAAGCGGAATTTTTTGAAGAATCTATGTATTTTTACACTATACAACATTAGTTCATATTGACCAAAAATATTTAAAAATCTCACACGCACACTCTTTTCTGAACTTATCTTTAGTCTATCTTTACTTTTATGTCACGTTTATCATCCACTCCACTAAGGCTCGTTTCATATTCAATTCGAAAATTACACAACACAATCTTGTGCGAGTAACAATTTTTTAAATCTTCGATGCAAATGTAGGCTTGGTCATTTAAATTTTGCTACAGAAAACTATTGCAAGAAGACTTTAACACTGAGAGTACTGTACAAAAGTTGTACGGACTACTTTTATTGTTTGTTTTTTTTTAGCTTGACAGGAGTGTTCTAAAATCAAAGCAACATACAGATTTAGACTGCCATGAGAGCGAGTAAAAAATGACTTTCTGCAGAGAGAAAATACTTCTGATACTGGACACTTGTCCCTTAGAGCTTGATAAGTTAGACGTGCCAAACACCTACTAGCTGTCGGCAATCTATTGTTTATGCTTTGCTATAATAAGAGTGTTTTTTGAGGTCTAAACAAAGATAGGCCTGTCTGACCATTCCTCAGTAAAGTGCAATATTCAGCGTAGTGCACACTAAAGGGCAGGCAGTGAGTAAGCGGTCCACGTGGAACAGATTGTAGAGATGGGTGAATAGCTGAGATGTACTCACTGCAGATGTGTTCTCATTTAGGGATGCACTACCGGTGCGTCACAGTAACCTCCAATGAGTGGACAACGCCAGGAGGAAATTCGAAAATACAGGGAAAAGTCCCCCATAAGTGTTTCCTCATTTGGCAAATGTTTAGCAGCTTTTTAAAGGGATAGTTCACCCAAAAATGAAAATTCTGTCCTTAATTACTCACCCTCGTGTTGTTCCAAACCCGAAAGACCTTCGTTCATCTTCGGAACACAATTTAAGATATTTTTGATGAAAT
>NW_015540885.1:20248-22177 GCF_001515605.1 Sinocyclocheilus anshuiensis | reverse complement strand
GTGAGTAATTAATGACAGAATTTTCATTTTTGGGTGAACTAACCCTTTAAGCTAAGTTTAATAGTATGCGGTGTTTTTCCCGTAAGTTGGCAACCAAAATCCCTTCACTTTGCAGTGAACTAAAACGTGTTTGATTCTTTATGGGCGTTGGATCATGTGGAGCCTGATTGCAGCTAGGGTTGTAAACAATTCAATTAAATTTTAAACTCTAGAAAAGCATATTTACAGGTATACCAATTCATTTGAAACCATTATGAATAGCTGATCACACTGAAATAACTGGAAAAATGTACGAGTCATATGACGGGAATGCAAAACTACTGACTATTTGTTGATGGATTCTTTCAACAGTAACTAATTACCAGTGAAATGATACTTTTAAACCGTCACAACTGGTATCCAAGTGTTGTTGCCAAAAATGTGCTGAAACAGGGTTGTTTGTTATAATTACCCTGTGATTCTCTTATGTGTTCTGAGTCATGGAATACCTTATGTTGACCTGGAGCGCTGCTGGTCTGCATGCCTGGTCCCTTGACAAGTGCAAACATCACCGCAAAGGAGAGGTATGGAAATGACATAAGCTTTCCTGCAGCCATGGGGATTCCCTAACAAGACACCAACTCATAAAACCCATCAGTTTTTGTGTTGGGGCAGGGTGTGAATGCAAAACACGGGTAGGCTTCAGTGAAGGCGTGCCAAAAGTGTGATATGCAGTCTAATCTTAAAGAAAACAAAGTGACAATAAAAAGAGAGGTGAAAGCAAGCAAACGGTACTCTCGGTCACGGCATGCAATACACACACTTGAACGAACGGCTCTTAGATTACTTCAGTTGTTTCTATGGTGCCCCCTGGGTGCACAAGCAATACACAACACATAAACACATTCCACTGGCTATGCCTCTAGGTTTGGCAGATACATTGCAGATCACTGTAAAGTGACAGGAAACTTCACGGTTTAATGGCTGACGGGTGTCAGTGTGATGTGATTTACGCTTGCTCCAGAAGCCACTGAAAGAGGCTCTTGTGGCCGTTCCTTGTGTCCCCGATCTCTTCCTCAGAGCGACGTTCTTCAAAATATCTCAGAAGAGCCTGGAGGAGGTTGCCGACCCTGAACTCTCTCTCCTTCAGCCTCTGCGCTACGGCCGGCAGCTGGAGCCAGAGAAAAACACACAAAATTAAGCTACAGTTTTGGATCTCAAACATCCTGATAGATAAGTGTTGGGTTATAGAGCTGAAACATGATCCAAAATGTAATTAAAGTAACGCTTTTTAAAGATACTTAATTTTTACCTATGTATTTGCTCTGAAATGGCAGGGTATTTTAAGGTATTTTGTTATTAAAATAGGATTTATTATGTATTACTATATAGCAAAAATTTAAGTTGAAAAGTTCAAATAGTCAAATTTTAAACTGAATTCAAAAATTTGCATCAGCACTCAAAAATGTTCACCTAAGTTCCCATGTGGCATTTTACATATATTAAAATATATATATATATTTTTTAAAACACACACTTTCAAAAGTTAGATTTTTCTGTTATGCTCACTGAGTCTGCATTTATTTTTAAAAAATCATACAAAAAATACCGTAAAACAGTAATATTGTGAAATATTACTAGAATTTAAAATAACTGTTTTGTATTTGAATATATTTTAAAATGTAATTTATTCCTGATTTTTTTCAGCATCATTACTCCAGTCTTCAGTGTCACATGATCCTTCAGAAATCACCCTAATATGCTGATTTGATGTTTAAACATTTCTACTTATTATCAATTATCAAAACTTTTTGTGGAAACTGGTAAGATTTTTTTCAGAATTCTTTGATTCACAGAAAGTTCAAAAGAATATAATTTATTTGTAATAGATTTTTTTTGTAGCATTATAAATGTATTTACTGTCACTTTTGATCAATTTAATGCATCCTT
>NW_015540885.1:8645-19799 GCF_001515605.1 Sinocyclocheilus anshuiensis | reverse complement strand
AATTTTTTGTTCATAAAATTGACATTCACAGTATTATTTAATTTCTTTATTGTAAACATAGTAAATATTAATAAATATATTTCATAGGCCTTGATAAATAAAAAAATAAAATAAAATAAAATAAAACCTTATTTAATTGGTTTAACTTTTGGGGTTGCAATATACTGTACTTGATAATTCATATAAGTTCATATCTATGATAATACTAAGAAGTGCTGGGACTAACATATTACAAGTAACGCGAGTTACATAATCAGATTACTTTTTTCAAGTAACTAGTAATGTATTACTTCTTAATTTACAAGAAAATACCTGAGCGACTTTTTCAAGTAAGTAACACCAGTTACTGTTTTCCCATTTACTGAATGACAGCACTCTTGTCCCCGTGTTGAGAGAAATTGGGAGTGAGGGCAGAGGCGCTGTGTGTGTTGTGTAAGCATGATGCTTACTGTAGTTCTAGACTACAGGCCAGGCCAGATGAGGAAAAAGTAACGCAAAGGGAATGTAACGCATTACTTTTCATAAAAAGTAACTAACACTCATCATTACTCCAGTCTTCAGTGTCACATGATCCTTCAGAAATCACCCTAATATGCTGATTTGATGTTTAAACATTTCTACTTATTATCAATTATCAAAACTTTTTGTGGAAACTGGTAAGATTTTTTTCAGAATTCTTTGATTCACAGAAAGTTCAAAAGAATATAATTTATTTGTAATAGATTTTTTTTGTAGCATTATAAATGTATTTACTGTCACTTTTGATCAATTTAATGCATCCTTCTTTATTGTAAACATAGTAAATATTAATAAATATATTTCATAGGCCTTGATAAATAAAAAAATAAAATAAAATAAAATAAAACCTTATTTAATTGGTTTAACTTTTGGGGTTGCAATATACTGTACTTGATAATTCATATAAGTTCATATCTATGATAATACTAAGAAGTGCTGGGACTAACATATTACAAGTAACGCGAGTTACATAATCAGATTACTTTTTTCAAGTAACTAGTAATGTATTACTTCTTAATTTACAAGAAAATACCTGAGCGACTTTTTCAAGTAAGTAACACCAGTTACTGTTTTCCCATTTACTGAATGACAGCACTCTTGTCCCCGTGTTGAGAGAAATTGGGAGTGAGGGCAGAGGCGCTGTGTGTGTTGTGTAAGCATGATGCTTACTGTAGTTCTAGACTACAGGCCAGGCCAGATGAGGAAAAAGTAACGCAAAGGGAATGTAACGCATTACTTTTCATAAAAAGTAACTAACACTATTCATTACTTTTTTAGGGAGTAATGCAATATTGTAATGCATTACTTTTAAAAGTAACTTTCCCCAACACTGATACTAAGTGTTCTCACCTGCTGCAGCTCCTGGGCTGAGAACTGGCTCAGCTGCATTAAAGACAGATCAGCGATAGAAGCGGCGATCCACTGGAGCACAGCCGTCAACTGGGGGTCCACAGCTCGACCCTGGACATCTGTACTGACCACCAGCAGAGCTCTTTCTGCCGGCCTATGCTCCCTCTCCACTCGCACCGCTCCTGCACGGACAAAACACACACGTTCAGCCCATACATACACACAAAAACCATCACCTTCAGCAAACCAGTTCCCACGCTCTCTCTGTTAACTAGGCCAGACACAGAACCCTGCTTGAGCTCATCGTGGATAAATAGTCTTGTGGCTTTGACAGGGGCGCGCTGAAGGTGCTTGGCCAAGTAAGACCACTTTAAATGAGTGGCAGCACAAAAATTAGGGCTGAAATTAGTCTAACAGTTGAGGTCTAACAACAGACCACAGAATAAACACCAGCACTGGAGAAAAATACAAAGAACAGATATAGTTTTTATTTACCGCCTGAATCCTCTTTGGCCTCAGCTTCCTTCTCTTCAGTGCCATCGCTGTAAGGTGAAAAATATTGCAGGTGTAAGACAGTCTCACTGACAGACTGAAGGGAAAGACACCACAAACCACATGCAGAAGAGAGTGACAGGAGCTCCCAGCTTCCCAGTTCTCATATAAACCAGCTCCAATACTGTTTCAGCTAGAAATCATGGCATATTTATGACTTACCCATACTAACAGATATTGATGCCATACTTTTTTTTAAATAGATTTTTCTTGATGCCTTTAACTGAACGACTGACTTGGGGTGTGGCATTATGGGTAAAAAATCCTCTTAACATTCATGCAATCAGAGGAACAACGTTTTCTACCAATCAAAATATTGCTTAATTTAATATTGGCAGATGAATCAGCAGTATATCATAAATATTTGTTGTCCAGCTCTGATTTGGATGAGCATTTAGTAGTAAAATTAGTAGTAATAGTAGTAAGATTAAATCAGCATATAAGAATGAATTCTGAAGGATCATGTGACAGTGAAAACTGGAGTAATTGTTGCTGAAAATTCAGCTTTGCATCACAAGAATTACATTTTAAAATATATTAAAACAGAGATCATCCCTTTTAAATTGTAATATTTCACAATATTACCTTTTTTATTGAAGTTTTAATCAAATCAAGGAGACTTCTTTCAAAAATATTTTTGAACTCTTACCAACCCTTAAATCTATTTTATTGTACTTGTACTCGCAGAACATAAGACAAGGAGAGATCATAAATCGAACGACAAAGTCTTTCGAAAATTTAACAGCCAAAAAAGCACAAAAAGCACATATTCACAGTGTTGCTTAATTTTATATCACCAGCAAAATCACTGCAAATATGAATATCATGAATATTAAAGGGGTCATATGATGCTTTTTTAAAGATCATTATTTGGTGTATTTGGTGTAACAGAATATGTTGACATGCTTTAAAAAGGAAAACTTGAAATCGCATCATATGACCCCTTTAAATTTATCGCCTAAGCCTCGATTGAAAAAAAAAATAAAAAAGACAGCATAGGACACCATACTGAATTGGCCTAAACAGTCAACTATTTACAACTGATAACTTGCAATATTGTTAGATAAATCAGCAGTATATAATTAATATTTGTTGCCCAGCTCTGATTTTGTGTGACCATTTTCTAGAACAGGTTTAAATTAAATTGTTAAGAAGTAAACAATCATGATTCTATATCTGTTTTTTAAAAAAATAAACATTAACTTTGTATGGAGTGAGTCACGATAAACTCTAATGCACATGATTCATGTTGTAAAGGAAAACTTGAAATCGCATCATATGACCCCTTTAAATTTATCGCCTAAGCCTCGATTGAAAAAAAAAATAAAAAAGACAGCATAGGACACCATACTGAATTGGCCTAAACAGTCAACTATTTACAACTGATAACTTGCAATATTGTTAGATAAATCAGCAGTATATAATTAATATTTGTTGCCCAGCTCTGATTTTGTGTGACCATTTTCTAGAACAGGTTTAACGATACATTAATTATTGGTTACTCTAGAAACACTGCCTCAAGCTGACAACCACACCTTTCATAAATATTTTGATACATATTCATGGTATCTTGGGTTGTTCAAAACAAAAACTGACTCATACATTCTGACTTTTAGTGTCTTGGGAGATATTAAATTGTTGATAGAAAATGCTTCCATTGAGACACTGCAGCAAAAACACTACAAAACAATGCCTGCCTTTGAAAGACAATACCGTGTGACTCAGCCGTCATGTTTTGAAGCCAAAGACAGTTACATTATTCTGAGAATGAAAACAAGGCAGGACAAGGCCCTAGGTGTTCCTCAGAAATTTTGGAGAATGGAAAAATCAGCATCCCTGGCTTCAAAAATTGTAAAATGGTTTGTGTATAAAAGAAGAAAAAGAACAATAATAGTTCTTCAGCAAAAATGAGTCACACAGTAGGTTCTCCTACTCCAAAACCTAAACTGATAAAACTCAGACTAAACATGTGAAAACAGTCAAAATACCTCTACTGAAAACCAAACACGCCTGCAAATGGTATGAAAAATGCACTAAAACACTACTATACAACTTACAGATCTGACACAGACAATATACTTCACACATTCAGTCTGAGCTCTTCTAACACAAATTTGTCCTCTCCCATATTGGTAAGGTCATTGTAAATCCATTCGTTCCTCTGTTAATTCACCAAATCGTACTTTCCACAATGATTAGAGCCACATGCTTGTGAAAGGTGCACAAGAAAAGAAAGCAGAGTGAACTTGAGTGTGGTAGTAGACCAGCAATGCTTCATTTAAAGTTTAAATGAACTGTGTAATGCTTGTAAGTGTGGTGGGACTTGTTCACCTGTCACTTAGATGGTGAAAGCTGCTGCTCTCATCTGGGTGGTCTTCTTCAAAACTCAGATTGGACCAACTACCGAGACTGTCATCACCAACACTCAAACTGAGCTGCTGACTCACTGTTGACTCCGTCACATTGACGCATTCTCTTCTGGAGGTACTGAAACAGGAAAAAAGTCATCAATTACGATGAGCCAATATAAAAAAAAAAAATTTAAAAATCTAGGAAATCCACTTGTCTTGAGTAACTGATGAGCAATTTTAAGTGATAGGCTGTATGTATGACTCTGTGAAAGCTGTCACTTTACCCAAGATTGACGGTTTGGCAGACGTTGGACAATGCGGATGTCATAATCTCTGTGGTGAGACTTTCTGCAAAGCTTGCGCCATCATGACCAATCCCACTGTCTGCATTCAGACTGGTGCAGCTCAGTTCCTTTTTGGCTTTCTCAATGGCACTGGACACCATTTCTTCAGCAAAAGCTGCTCTTTTTTCCAAATCAATGTGTATTCTAGGGATTTCCAGTCCAGTCACTGCATCTGATTCTTGTTGCCTCCTTATTTTCAGTCCCTGGAAACCACGACGACCGTCTCTACTGCAAAACAGGCAATCTCGACCTTGGCAGTATCGACAGGCTTCATATGCCTCAGCCAGCTTTTCTGTGAAGGAATTGCTTTCAAGTGCCCTCCTGTCCCCCGCTGCCTGAACACATGCTGGACCCAGCGTTATTTCCAAAGTGTCATCAACAATTTTCCTGGCATAATGTTCAATCACTTGCATTACACCATTGTTGCTTTTGCCATCATTTAAGCTGCTTGTACTATGGTAGAGCCTGTTAGTTTCTGTGCAAGGTAAAAGAGAGCATGAAAATGTATTTTTGATGAGATTTTCTGGCATGTCCTCAATAGTGGATTTCCTGTAGAGGCAAGAATCAGTGAGCGATTTTGGCAGTCTAACTGAGCTCATTCTCAGCTTTCTCGTAACGTCACATGTGATGTTGTAGGCCAGCGACTCTGCAAAGTTCACAAGTTCTACATATTCATTACTGCTCAGGTCTTGAACGTCTTGACAAGCACATGGCAGAGATTCACAAGAGAATCCATCTTTTCCATCACTAAGTGCAGCGTGGGATGACTTGGATATGGCAATTTGGGAAACATAAGGACTACGATCATTGTGTAAACGCCTAGATGAGTGAAGCCTCAAAGGAGATCTCTGCTTTATTTTTCGAGCCGCATGAGCCAGGCCAGATTTAATAGATCGATACGCCAAGCGAGTGGCGTACTGATCCAATATAAGCTCTCGGTTGCCTCCCTCTTTCTTGAGCACCTTAATGAGGTATCCTGCATATTCGTCAGTGACACTCTCGCAACTTGGATACTCTGATGACATCCCACTTGAACTGCCACTCACCTGGACGCCACCAGGCCACTGACAAGTCAAATTTCCCAAAAGACCATCTCCGCTCTGACGTTTGTCTGCAGAGTTCACAGATCCTCTTTTTATCATTTTGTGACAACAGTGGCTTGAACTCATCATCTTCTTGACATCATTGATGACTTCTCCAGCCACTTCTCCAGCGTATGTCCACAAAGAATTTAAAGTCTGCTCTGAGAACTGTGCGCTATGCAAGGCAACACTGCCCTTGCTTTCGTCACCCACCGGCTTCTTCACATCTCCGAGGCTTAGTGTGTCCATCTCAGTGGCCATGGAAACAATGTGGCACGCTAAACGCTCTGCATAACGGAGCGCACTCCTCTCGATCATTCGGCTCCTGACATTGGGACTCAACTCTGCCTGGCAGTTTCTAGAGTGAGGGTTATCTTCCTGGTCCTCCTCCTCATCTTCATTGCTGCCAGCTTCTTCAGAGAGAGACCTAATGAGTTTCAGCATGAAATCGGCCTTGTCTGATACGGAACCTTCTTCTTTGGTGTCGGCGGCAGGTAGGTAATAAGGGGTGGGTGGAGGAGTCGCAGGAGAAAATTCTTTTGCAAGCGTACCTTTGAGCTTCTTCGAGAACTGTCTGATCTGTTTCTCACTGTACTCGTCTGATGGCTGCTGAGGACTTGAGGGTGGGGTGCTAGGGATTTCAGACGATTTTGTTCCAGAGTTGCTGCTTGAAAAATCATCTGCACCGACTTTTCTACCACCACATGAGGCAACTTCAAAAGTGGGCACTTCCAATGTGTCCATTCTCACGACAGAACGGATCTCTTGGGTGAGCCTGGAGACTGGACGTACACTTCTGGAGGATGGGTCACAAGAGCCCTTTGACATCAAGTGAAAGGGAATCTGAGAGGGACCTCTCTCAGTCGATACATCGTGTGAATTACCACTTCCATGGCTTGGAGTGGATATGCGAGCTGCTATTGTTTTGCTCAAAGAGTCTGCACAATCCTCTACTTTCTTCTTCACTTTTGTTGAAGAATGCATAAGATCGAATGCCTCACCTACTATAGTGTCCACCATATTCCCAGAAAAGTTCTGAAAAGTCTTTCCAATCGAGGGTTTGCCGGAATCATTTTCAACGGATGGATTGCCAACAACTTCCTCATCACTGGCATCCTGGATTCTTGCAGGACCTGGTGATGATTCAGTCTGAGTTGCTTCAGAGGTATCTGAGGTTGAGGATGCCACTTCCCCTTGGCAACAAATGGTTCTTTTAGGAATGGTCTGACATACATGACCAATACTGGATTTATACAGAGAAGGTTCATCTGAGTTGTGCACATGGGCTATGGCCTTGCCAGCCACAAGAACTGGAACACAACTGGCCATACCTGACATGCAATACAAGGCTTTCTTCACTGTGCAACCATCCTGCTCTTGATTTGCAGCCTCAACGGCAGCCTGAGATCCAAGATAGCTAGTTTGGGCACTGCAGGTTTTTGTGATGAGAGAACTATCTTCAGCACTCACATAGCAAATGTTGTCTACTGACACACTGATAGCTGCCTGTGTAGTGAAAGTCACAGCAGTTTTTGAGAGCTCTATAAAAGCCTCTTGGAGAACAGACTCCGACAGGTCAGAGGCGTAGGATGAAACCACTTCCTCCTCTTGCTCAAACGACCAGTCACTTGGCGTGAGTGGCGTTGAGGGATGCGAAAACTGGCAAACCTCCATAATTCCTTCAAACACTAATTCCTCAGCAAGATCTGCAGCAAATCGTGTGACAGTATTGTTGAAAATCTGCTTTTTCACAAAGAGAAACTCCTTGAGGGCTCCAGAAATGGCTTCTCCTACTAGGAAACTGGCTAGACCGTTTATGGCATGCTCTTTTAACACATATGCATGGCGCATACCTATCTCATGAAAGGCCATTTGAAATACTGAAGAAGTCAGCCTTGCAGCCAAATGGCAAAGTGTAGTGGTACAGGAGGACACACCTTTCTGCAAGTCCTTTAAGGCACTTCCAAGGCTCATTTCAACCAAGTCTGTAGCAAACTTCTGAATCCCATCCTTAAGAGACTGTGATTGGGATTTGGTGATGGTGACTGTCTCCTGGATGTCTGAAAGCTTCATTAGATGCCCATTAGCGTTTTTGAACTCCTTATGACACACACAGCTCAAGTTCTTATTAATGTTAAAATCAACAGGGGAGGAGTACCCACAGACAGATCCAAGGATTTCTTTTGACAGGTTGTTAGCAAAATCAGAGTATGTTTTGTACAGCGAGCAAAGATCCTGTGGTTTACTTAATTCTGAGCCATCTCCATCTGCCTTCCAAAAATACTCTAAGGACCCTCCTTCTCCCAGTGGGCTAAATGCAGATGAACGAACTGGACTGAAGAGCGGCCCGCTTTCCTCGCAGGGAGTCCTCGCAGGCCATGGGGAATCTGGTGAATCAGAGTGAATACTGTACGGTGATCCTGGTTTAAGTGGAGTTGGTTTCTTGACATTGGCTGGAAGAGTCCTATGATCAAACTTTTGAGGGTTCATTGCTGTGGTCGAGCACCCCCTTGATACAAATTTACAACCAGAGTTGTCAACATGCTTCTGTGTTTGACCAGGGAGGGGCTGTTCTTTAAGGACCTTGATGTTGGAATCAAAAGACTGGTCTAGTTCATCAAACTGATCAAAGCTGTCGAAAAATTCACTGACTTCTGAGTCAGAATCTTCTACTCCATCCTTTAAAACGGGGATCTTGGGAATGTCAAGTTTTGCTTTAAGACTCTTCTGATATCCAACTTCATCCAGGAATATAATAGGGCTGGGACTTGAGCAGTCTGACTCATCTGACTCTGTGAGGGATGTGGAAGTAGCGTGTCCCTTTGGAAGACTGCTAAGTGCATATGAGCTCTCAGAACTTGCGGGCCACGGTGTTGACTTCAGGACAGTTTCTGACACTTTTGAAGCAGCCTTTTCCTTGCGCAATGACTTCCTCGGTATGGAACTTATAATAATCCGAGATCCAGATAAGTCTCTTAAATGCGAGGGAACAGTCTGGGATGCCACATCCCTTTGATTCCTCTGACTACGGGCACCTGCAAGATCAGAGAACAGTCCATAAGAACAATTCTTATTAACAGTTAATTAAATGCAGAACTAGCAGCTGATCACAAGCATTTACTTTCAAAGCTTTTATGGTTGCTGGTCACTTGCTATATATGCTTCTCATTCAGGAGAGCTAAAATGAATATTTACACACAACTGTTCAGAAGTTTAGGGTCAGTAAGATATTTTTGAAAGATATTAATACTTTCATTCAGCAAAGATGCATTAAATTGATCAAAACAGTAAAAACATTTATAATATGTTGCAGCAGATTTCTATTTCAAATAAATGCACTTCCTTTCAACTTTCTATTCACCAAAGAAACAATAAAAAGAAATGCATCACGGTTTCCACAAAAATATTAAGCAACACAAGTGTTTTCAACATTGATAACAAAAATAAGAAATGTTTCTTGAGCAGCAAATCAGCACATTAGAATAATTTCTGAAGGATTATGTGACACTGAAGACTGGAATAATGATGCTGAAAATGTAGCTTTGCATCACAGGAATAAATTACATTTTAAAGAATATTAAAATAGAGAACATTTATTTCAAATTAAATAAATGCAGCCTTGGTGGGCATTTGAAAGACTTCTTTCAAAAACATCTAATCGACCTCAACATTTTGAATGGTAGTGTAAATTAATAAAATAAAACGGTTTTATTCGAACCCACATTGAAACAGGAAGTTATCCTAATATTATCATGAAAACATCATAAGTAATAACCTGTATCTTCCTCTTCAAGATGCTCAAAAGCAGTAACAAAGTCCTCTTCGATAGAAGAGACAGATTGATTGGTGTCATCATCCTCAGCTTGGCATGCTTCGGAGATGCCCCTCTGCAGAACCTGTAACTCCAGTGCATACCTTATCCCAGCTGTGTATCGAGCCAACAACCCCAGCATGCTGCAAACACTAATCTGAGGAGTGGGGCTATGTCTCAATATGCACAAGACTCTTGAACATGCCTGTGAGAGAAAGAAAATAACGCCTGCATTTTTAAAAAACAATGAATAAATGAAAAAAAAAAAAAAAGAATCAATCAAATGCTAGGAAGACACAATGAAAGCCTTTACGTCATGATGCATTCTCCATATAAATTGTTATGATAAACTTAATGTTAATCTGGAAGATAAACATAATTCTACATAATTACAAACAGTGGTGGAAAGAGTACTGAAAAAACATACTCAAGTAAAAGTACCATTACCTTCCAAAAAATGTAGTGTGAGTAGAGTAAAAGTACTTGTCCAAAAAACTACTTGAGTAAGAGTAAAAGAGTAGCCTATTTAAAAGTACTCATGAGTATTGAGTAGTGAGTACTGAGCTGTGGATTCTACCCCCTCATAATAAACGCTGTACACCGCAATTTACACATTTAAAAAACGTTGTACATTCTGTAATTCACATTATCTTGTTTGTCATAAAGAATGAAGAATATCTATCATCCAGCAGTTTTAATTTTGACTGCCAACTCTTTAAAATACATTAAAACAGCATGGAAACAGTATTCAGTTGAAGAAAAGATGAAAGTTATTCTCAATTCAATCATCCACATTTAAATCATAAAGTTTGAAAAAATAGATTTAAAATCATGTGTAAGGCCACTGAGACAGCATATGCTGTTGTTGCACATAAAATATGAATGTTTAGAAAAGTGCAAATACAAACACCATTAGAAACTCATAGTTCAGCATCACACACCATGATATGGGTTAAGTTTTAGCTTTTTGCAATAAAGAAATAAAAATAACTAAACTTGATAATTTATGCTACAATTTTAACATAAATGCACATTGTTCTAGAACAGTTGTTCTCAACCTTTTTTTCCACTGGGCCGCACTGTGGTCCAAGTGCAAGTCTCACGGGCCGCACGCATATAATTTACATATTATGTCACCAATACAAACCAACCAGGTTTATAATAGCCTATTATAGCATAAATATTATGATATCTAATCGATTACATTCATTGAAATAAATAAATAATTATACTCACCATTAATAAAACACCTGATGCTGTCAGGAGCTGACCAATTTTGTGAAATTCGGCGAAAGGAGTAACAGCACAATGAAGTTGCGATTGTAAGTTGCAGTCTGTAAGACGCGCACGGAAGCGTGACGACGCGCGACATTGCAGAAAATATGCATTCACAAATGTAGCCTATGTTGATCCAAATATGGAAAACGCTTTCGAATTTAATAATCTGAGGTTCTCTCCAGAGATGTTTTGCCACATTTCTGCAATTAAGGATGATTGCTGCATATGGGTGTTTCCTTTTGCCTGAACTAGAGCCCTGCATCTAAGCCCGGGCCCGATGGGCCCCGACTTTTTTACGCCCCTAGGGCCGGCCTTCGGGACAATTTTCACGTCATAGTTCAGACGCGGGCCGGGCATCGGGCTTGTTT
>NW_015540885.1:0-1100 GCF_001515605.1 Sinocyclocheilus anshuiensis | reverse complement strand
ATCAATAAGGTGCAGATTGGTCCTCAATTTGTGTTTCCAACACACTTTTTCACAGCGCGCATCACGCGCTCAAACTAATCAAAAGTCAACAAGTTCAACAAGCAACAATGACTTATCCAAGTGACCGCTGCGCGAGAGGCGAGAGAGAGAGACAAGGCAGCGCAGATCAAGTCACGAGACCTATTACTCTCTATCCAAGATGGATAAACTGTAACGTGAGTATTTGTAATTCGTTACTTCACACCCCTGATTACAAACATAAAGCCTGCAAACTGTCAAACCCTGAACTGACATAATTTCTTGAGAATTCTCACGGCACTCTTATTTTCCCTGACATGTGTGAAAGAAAGCATGCAATCTCTTGTTATGTCTGAAAAACACTTGTGGTTTTATGTAACGTTCAAAGTACAAAACTTAATACCATATGGCTGCCTACCACAAGGTTAGTTCTGTTTAGACCCAATTTCACACAAAACGATACCACAAATTTAGAAACCCAGACGAAACAATGAAGGACACCTGGGGTGTATTCCAGAAAGCAAGGTTAACTTACCGTCAGCTACACCCTGAACTTTTGGTTGATTAATCCCAAACCTTGCTTACTCGAGGTATGTGGTTCCAAAAACGCATCCGGGAGTAAGTTCATTCAACTCAGAGTATGTTCCTGGTTAAGACTCAAGACATTCTCAACAGAGCGACGAATCGTCGAGTTACTATGGAAACGGACGCTAAGAAAAAGCGTGCCATGCTGTTTCTTTCTTCTTCTTTTGTTCAATGGTCGTTTACATGCTTAGTGCATATCGCCACCTAACCGATGGTTGTGCAATCATTTTGGTCATTTACATGCTTAGTGCATATCGCCACCTAATTGATGGTTGTGCAATCATTTTTATTTTTTTTCCATTTAATCTTTAATCCTTGAGAATATAAATTATATTGTTTGTTTGATGCTAATTATATATTAAGTCATATATGTATTTTGATTTAGAATTTAGACATTATAGAAAATGCCAATCCATGTGTGAGATAATATAAAATGTAATAAATAAATATACATAATATAATAAATTAAACATTACCTTGTCATAGTGTTTTATAAT
>NW_015540884.1:768525-769892 GCF_001515605.1 Sinocyclocheilus anshuiensis | reverse complement strand
ACTTTCCGTACCCACTGTATATATATATATATATATATATTACAGATTATATATATTACAGATTACAGTAGAAAAATAGATTGTGAAAGACACACCCTTCACATCACAGATTTATTTGTTTTAATGTCATATGTGTCATAAACACACTACATATCATCATTCATAGGTAATGATAAAAGGGAAAAAGGGATAAAATTAGTCTGTATTGACTTTAATTAGCCGATAACCCCCACTGTTTACTGCTGTACACTAATAAGAGGTATATCTTGTGCAAATGTGAACCCAAAAACCCCTCAACAGATATCTAATTTCAGAAAAATTATTCATAGCATTACAGTCTTTTTATTGGATCAGAAAATATTTAGTAGTGAAAAAGGGCCTAAATCCAGATGTCTTTGTTTCAATCAAAGCCGCCCAGACAGAGCGATAACTTTTACAGCATCATAATGTGAGACAAAAAAAAGTGTTGTAAAATATAATGACTAAAATTTTAGAGCTTATCTCATTAATAAATTGAAGCAAAGTCTTAATTTAAGGTATACTTTTTTGTCACTTTGCCATTGTTCCATGTTTGTGACTTTAAAGATGTGTAAAGAAAGGCAAATGGATGTTTGAAAACCTAATTGCTGTAAGAGATCCCCATATAGATCAGCTCTAAAAATTTTGATGGATGTTTCAATGATTTATCGATGAAAACTTTAAAGGAACAGTACCCAAAAATGAAAATTTGTCCTTTTGACATTATCTGGCCCGCATCTATTTACACTGTAAGATAGCAGTTCAGACATTCTGCTTATCATCTCCTTACAGTGTGTGTTCCACGGAATAACGTAAGTCATAAACGTTTGGAACAGCATAATAGTCAACATCTTTCAGCATAAACAGGTGGTGCAGGTTATGTCATCTGTAGCTGTTGCCTAAAAAAAAATGACTACTTGGGTGTGATGGTTTCTACTATTTGCCTTTTTTGAAGGGTCTCACAGGGCTGAACATGTCTATGGGGATTAGAGAGAGCAGAGAATGATGAGGTGGTCATGACGTTGGAAAAAATATGAGCTGGTAGGGCTCATTTTTTTCTTTAACATTAATGTTGAAATTATACGGGGAGAACGTCTCGGTTACGTATGGTAACCCTCATTCCCTGAAGGAGGGAACGGAGACGTCACGTCGGATGACCGACGAAATTGGGAACCAGGTCATGCTTCCCCAGCGACCTCCCTTCTACGGGGTCGTGGTTAGCCGCGATTGCAGCGACATAAACTTTGAGGGTAGAGGGAGACAGCTTTCGCTCCAACCCTTGCTGCAAAAAGGACAGCATATGATCGGGCATATTCGGGGGTCTTCTCGGCGAGAAGAACACCACTCAA
>NW_015540884.1:768224-768420 GCF_001515605.1 Sinocyclocheilus anshuiensis | reverse complement strand
CTCTAAGCGAGATCCCAATTTCGTCGGTCATCCGACGTGACGTCGAGAGTGACCGACTGAAAGGGAACTAGGGTTACATACGTAACCTGAGACGTTTTCTTTTAGCCAAACCCATTTCAAACAAAATCTTATTATATTATTGTTACCTTATAGACTCAAGAATACATCCATTACAGACACGGAAGATGCTCTGATT
>NW_015540884.1:752447-767933 GCF_001515605.1 Sinocyclocheilus anshuiensis | reverse complement strand
AGATGAGCTGAAGGCCACTGTCAAAGAAACCTGGTCTTCCATACCACCTCAGCAGTGCCACAAACTGATCACCTCCATGCCACGCCGAATTGAGGCAGTAATTAAAGCAAAAGGAGCCCCTACCAAGTATTGAGTACATGTACAGTAAATGAACATACTTTCCAGAAGGCCAACAATTCACTAAAAATGTTTTTTTTTATTGGTCTTATGAAGTATTCTAATTTGTTGAGATAGTGAATTGGTGGGTTTTTGTTAAATGTGAGCCAAAATCATCACAATTAAGAGAACCAAAGACTTAAAGTACTTCAGTCTGTGTGTATTGAATTTGTAATGCACGAGTTTCACAATTTGAGTTGAATTACTGAAATAAATGAACTTTTCCACGACATTCTAATTTATTGAGATGCACCTGTATACTCTGGCTGTTGATTGAAAGATTAGATGGGCTCGCTCCTCCCTAACTTACGTTTAGGAACTTCATGTAGTTTTAATATGTGTTTCTTGGAGAATAATCTCTGCACCCAATTTCTGGAGATGCGCATAAACGTTTCCTCTTTTGATTGGACTATTAATTCCACGCACAGTCCAGCTTAACAAATTCATCGTAAGCATTCACTCTGTTTCTCAGTGTATAAAATAAAACATGCTCTACCTAACATCTTTAAAGAAATCCTGTGGACTGAACCTTCCAATTTAACCTTCACGTGAACTTGAACACTACGAACATTGTGAATTGGAACAGAGTCCCACTCCCAACCCTCCTCCCCCCAGTTATCGCATCCCATGCAACCATTTTGGATGGTCTCTCTCCAAACAATTAACATTTGCACCTATTACCTCACCCTCAATGCCACTTGGCATTCTTCCATTGAAATAGTTCACCGCTCATCTCACAAAATACAACAGGAATGATATCTTACAGACTTCAGCATATCAAATAGGTTATATAGACTTGTTCGTTTCTTCTGATCCCGTTTTCAAACTCAGAGATTTCTGTATTTCACCAATTTTCCACCGCGTTCCGTAGATATGATTCATCCATCTCGGGTGAATCAAAAACCTTCACAGTCACAATGAACTTAGAAGGAAATCAAAATCCACATCTCATTTCGTGCTCCTGGCATTTCTTTAATATTTTGTCAAACTTTTGTCTCTGTTTCAAGACGTTGGCGGCAAGATCTGGGAAGATATGTATCTCTTTACCATTGTATTGCAGGGGTTTCGATACTACCAGGTGCAGAATGCATTCTTTCACTTGATCATGATGAACTCAGACAATAAATTCCAGAGACCGGCCATCTCTTAGAGGTTGTGGTGATTGGTGTGCCCTGTCAATCTGAACTGGAATGTCAAAGTTCCCCTCACCCAGTACCTGTGCCAGAAGTTTCGTCACAAACTCAGTAGGTTTACCTTTCTCAACACCTTCCTTTATTTCAAAAATTCAAGTGTTTTTTTTGTAGAGATCTTGACTCTAAGTCACAGGTCTTTTCCCTAAACTTTTCACACTCTGTCTCCAAGTATGCACACCGGTTCTCCAGTCACTCTATGTGAGTTTCGTGAACTTTTGTTGCCTCTTCAGTCCCTGCCCTGATGGAAATGTTAGCAAGTGATACATTCAACTCTGTCAAAGGAGCTGTTCAATTTCGCTATTGCTTCCATAATGTCTGTATTTGTCACCTCCGTTACTTTTATGATAGCTTGATTAGCATAGGCCAGCGGCTCCTCAGGAGTATTCGCAGTACTTTCCTCCTCTTCAATATTCGACTTTTCAGCTTTCTTCTGCCTTGTCGGCATTATTCAGGATAGTAAGAATGAACGGGTAATGATTTTCAAACGAATTAGCGGAGAGCTATTGAAAACACATTTACTCAATTCATTGCTGGCAGCGCGTCTCTTGTCCACATGATCTTTATCAAACAGCAAATGGGCAGCAGTGGTTTTTTGGAGAGCTGTGGCTTTCTCCTTGCAGACTTTGTTATATCCCTGTTCTTTAAATAAAACAGGGCATGCACTGACACCTGATAGTCATCCCACTGATTGAAAACACCTCTGAACAGATGAGCTCTAATTTCACCTTCAGAATAACTGCTAATCCTAGAGATTCACATACTTTTGCCGCTCACAGATATATAATATTAGATCATTTTCCTGAATAAATAAATGACAAAGTATTTATTTTCATCTCATTTGTTTGAATGGGTTCTCTGTCAACTTTCAGTGTGAAAATCTGATGATGTTTTGGGTTATATTTATGCAGAAATATAGAATATTCTAAGGGGTGCACAAACTTTCAAGCAGCACTGTATATATGTAGCTTTCGTCAGTTGGCTTTACCTATGAGTGAAATATAGTTCCATCTAATAAAAAGCCTTAAAAAGTCTAATAAAAATAAGTTTTCATGAAAAAATAATCTTGTATATTTTTAATCATATAATTTTATAGAAATTTTTTTTATTTTTTTTATTTAATTTTAAAAATTGTGATATGTGATCAGAAAATGGATCGATCTGGCACATTTACATAATGATGTCAATTTATGTATATTGTCCATGATAAATGAATAGATTTTTATTTATTTACAAATGCACAGATATTTTCTTACAAATGCACTGATATGTTCTTACTAATGCACAGATATTTTCTTATAAATGCAGATATTTTCTTACAAATGCACAGATATTTTTTTACAAATGCACAGATTATAAAAATAAATCAAAAATTTTTTATACAATATATTTTATATTTTTTTTATACAAAAATATATATAGGAATATAAATAAGTATAAATGTTTTCAGTTGGGCCTTTTAGTCACCTATTGTTTTACGAATTAGGTGACTCATGAGTTGGGCCGGAACCATGAATAGGCTCTTGGGTGAACCCTCAGAGCTCTTTGCCCCAGATGTGATGGTCGTGATTGATGGGCATTAGGGTTCTGCTGCCTCCAAAAATGGGTATGGGACCATAGATATGCTCTTGGGTGAAGCCTCAGAGCTCTTTGCCCCAGATGCCATGGTCTTGATTGAGGGGCATAAGCATTCTGTTGCCTCCACAGGTGCGGCTGGGCCCATGGATGCACTCTTGGATAAACCCTCAGTTCTCTTTGCCATAAATGTGATGGTCGTGATTGATGGGCATGAGGGTTCTTCTGCCTCCTAAAATGGGGATGGGACCATTGATATGTTCTTGGGTGAAGCCTCACAGCTCTTTTCCCCAGATGCCATGGTTGTGATTGAGAAGCATAAACATTCTGTTGCCTCCACAAACTTGGCTTGAACCATGGATGTGCTCTTGGGGGAACTCTCTGAGCTCTTTGTCCCAGATTTGATGGTCGTGATTGAGGGGCACGAGGGTTCCACTGCCTCCACGAAGTGGACTGGGGCCATGGATATGCTCTGGGGGGAAGTCTTAGAGTTCTTTGCCTCAGATGCATTGGTCCTCTTTGATGGGTATGCGGGTTTTGCTGTCTCCACAAACTGGGTTGGGACCATGGACAGGCTCTTGGGTAAGGGTTCCAATTAGCTCTTTGCATTTGGTCTGCATTTGGCAGTTGACGGGCACAAAAGTTTTGCTGTCTCCACTGCTGACTTCTCAAATAAATATGGCTGCATGGACAGGCTCTGAGGTGAAAGACGCTTTGACCTCTGTTGTTCGTACTTTTCCTCCTTGGAAGCTGACATACATCTAGGTTGTCCTGTTGAAATAAAAAACAGACATAGTCATGCAACGCTTCTACCATTTCAACATGAGTGGTTGGAAAGTTTAAAAAATGAAATATAAGAGGGACAAAAGCAATTTTTCTCTGCTGCATGCATATTTCCTTTTCAGATTAGGCTGGGAGCTTGGGCAAGGTCTTACCTGCTGCCTTTGGTTCTTCTTTTTTCTCCTTCTTTGAGGCTTCTGCTCTACCTTCGCATACTTTTTTGTGTGCTGTTTTTTGTGTGGAGCACATTTATTGTATTGCTGAAGGGACAGAACGGGTGCTCCCTGTGGGGAAAGCTCAGGCTCAGGTGCTTTATCTGAGAAACACACAAGCATGGGTTCCTCTTCTGGGAAACACTCAGGTTCAGGTGCTTTATCTGAGAAACACACAAGCATGGGTTCTTCCTCCGGGGAACACACAAGCATGGGTTCTTCCTCCGGGGAACACACAAGCATGGGTTCTTCCTCTGGGGAACACACAATCATGGGTTCTTCCTCCGGGGAACACACAAGCATGGGTTCTTCCTCTGGGGAACACACAATCATGGGTTCTTCCTCCGGGGAACACACAAGCATGGGTTGTTCCTCTGAGAAACATTCAGGCATGGGTGTTTCTTTCGGAGTCTTGGCAGGTTGGGATACTCCCTGTGACATGCTAGCCTTATTGGATGAGGACCTGTATGGTTCCTCCACCCTTGCTTTGTCAAGATGGACTGTAAGAAAAGACAGGCTTTGTGGGGTCCCGTTGTGCATGGATGCTTCCTGAGAGGAACACTCAGGCATGGCTGCTCCTTGTGAAGAACTCTCTGGCACAGGTGATTTCTGTGAGGACTTGACAGGCAAGAGTGTTCTCTGAGTGTTCTCTGAAGCTTGAGACTTTTGCTGCTGGTGCTTCCTTGTGGAAGAAACGGGTGAAGATATTGCAAGATTTAATAACTTGGGCATGGGAGCTTCATCAGGGAAGCCAGAGGGGACAGGCAAGAGTGTTCTCTGAGTGTTCTCTGAAGCTTGAGACTTATGCTGCTGGTGCTTCCTTGTGGAAGAAACGGGTGAAGATATTGCAAGATTTAATAACTTGGGCATGGGAGCTTCATCAGGGAAGCCAGAGGCCGAGGGTGTTTGATGAGGGGAAGATGCTCCCTGAGGGGAAGACTCAGGCATGAGTGCTTCCTGTGGGGAAAACACAGGCTTGGGTGCTTTCTCTGAGAAACACACAAGCATGGGTTCTTCCTCTGGGGAACACACAATCATGGGTTCTTCCTCTGGGGAACACTCAGGCATGGGTTCCTCCTCTATGGAACACACAAGCATGGGTTCTTCCTCTGGGGAACACTCAGGCATGGGTGCTTCTTTTTGACCCTTGGCAGGTTGGGAGACTACCTGTGACATCCTTGCCTTATTATATGGGGACCTGCAGGGTTCTGTTGCCTCCACCATTGCTTTGTCAAGATGGGCTGCAAGAAAAGACAGGTTTTGTGAGGTCCCAGTTGTCATGGATGCTTCCTCAGGGGAACACTCAGGCATGGCCGCATCTTGTGAAGAACTCTCTGGCACAGGTGATTTCTGTGAGGATCTGGCAGGTAAAAGTGTTCTCTGTTTCAAGGAAGCTTGAGACTTATACTGCTGTTGCTTCCATGTGGAAGAAACGGGTGAAGATATTCCCAAATTGAACAACTTGGGCATGGGAGCTTCAAGAGGGAAGCCATCAGGGGAAGATGCTCCCTGAGGGGAAGACTCAGGCATGAGTGCTTCTAGTGGAGAACACGTAGACTCGTGTGATTTCTCTGAGAAACACAAAAGCATGGTTTCTTCCTCTGGGGAACACACAAGCATGGGTTCTTCCGCTGGGGAACACACAAGAATGGGTTCTTCCTCTGGGGAACACACAAGCATAGGTTCTTCTTCTGGGGAACACTCAGGCATGGGTGTCTCTTTTGAAGCCTTGGCAAGTTGGGATACTCCTTGTGACATCCTTGCCTTATTAAATGGGGACCTGCAGGGTTCCGTTGCCTCCACCGTTGCTTGGTCAAGATGGGCTGCAAGAGAAGACAGGTTTTGTGGGGTCCTGGTGTGCATGGATGCATCCCGAGGGGAACACTCAGGCATGAGTGCTTCCTGTGGAGAAAACCCACACTTGGGAGCTTTCTCTAAGAAGCACACAAGCATGGGATCTTCCTCTGAGGAACACACAACTTCCTCTGAGGAACACACAAGCATGGGTTCTTCCTCTGGGGAACACACAATCATGGATTCTTCCTCTGGGGAACACACAAGCATGGGTTCTTCATCTATGGAACACACAAGCATGGGTCCTTCCTCTGGGGAACACTCAGGAATGGGTGCTTCCTGTGGAGAAAACTCAGGTTTAGGTGCTTTCTCCGAGAAACACACAAGCGTGGGTTCTTCTTTTGAGAAACACTCAGACATGGGTACTTCCTGTGGGAAACATTCAGTCACAGGTGCTCCCTGAGAGGAAAACTCAGGCACAGGAGATTTCTGTGCGGTCTTGGCAGACAAGCGTGTTCTCTGTCTCAAGAAGACTTGATACTTATGTAGCTGGTACTTCTTTGTGGATAAGATGGGTACAGATATTCCCAGGGTGAACAACTTGGCCATGGGTGTTCTATGATTGGAAGATGCTCCCTGAGGGGAAACGTCGGGAGTGAGCGCTTCCACTGGGGGTAACTCAAGTACAGGTTCTCCCTGTGGGGAACACTTAAGCACCACTGCTCCTTGTATGCTCCCGGTGTGCACAGATTCTCTCTCTGGGGAACATTTGGACACATGTGCTCCCTGTGTGGAACACTTAGGTATGGATAATCCCTCTGGGGAACACTTGAGCAATGGCCCTCCCTCTGGGAAATTCGCAAGCACAGATTCTCCCTGTGGGGTCTCAGCTGGTATATATACTCCCTGCAGGGATCCTTTGGAAACTGGTGTTCCCTGAGTGGAACACTCAAGCACAGGTGCTCCCTCTGAGGAACACTCAGGCACAAGTGATCTCTGTGGGGGCTTAACCGGCTTAGGTGCTCTCTGTCTCAAGGAGGCTTGAGGCCTATACTCCCGGCGCTCCTGAAGCAGACATGAAGGCTGTGGACGCCCTTTCTGGACATGAAGGGTGGGTACAGATAATCCCAGAGTGAACAATCTGGGCAAGGGAGCTCCCTGTGGGGAACACTCAATCACAGGAGCTGCCTGTGAGGAACACTTGGGCATTGGTGCTCCCTCTGGAGAACACCCAGACAGAGGATCTCCCTGTAACACAGGAGCTCCCTGTGGGGTACACTTAGACATGGGTGCTCCCCGTGGAGAGCACATGAGTATGTATGATCCCTCTGGCGAACACTTGAACACCGGCCCTCCCTCTGGAAAACTCTCAAGCAGAGGTGCTCCCTGTGGGGTCTTAGCAGGCATGTATACTCCCTGTGGGGATCCTGTGGAAACCAGTGTTCCTTGAGAAGAATACTCTAGCACATGTGTTCCTGATAAACACTCAGACAGGGGTGCTTCCTTTGGGAAACATTGAGTCACAGGCGCTCCCTGAGAGGAAAACTCAGGCACAGGAGATTTCTGTGCAGTCTTGACTGACAAGCGTGTTCTCTGTCTCAAGAAGGCTTGATACTTATGTAACTGGTACTTCTTTGTGGATAAGACAGGCACAGATATTCCCAGGGTGAACAACTTGGGCATGAATGTTCTATGATTGGAAGATGCTCCCTGAGGGGAACCTTTGGGAGTGAGCGCTTCCGCTGGGGGTAACTCAAACACAGGTTCTCCCTGTGGGGAACACTCAAGCACAGGTTCTCCCTGTGGGGAACACTTAAGCAACACTGCTCCTTGTATGCTCTCGGTGTGCACAGATTCTCTCTGTGGGGAACATTTGGACAGATGTGCTCCCTGTGTGGAACACTTGGGTATGGATGATCCCTCTGGGGAACACTTGAGCAATGGCCCTCTCTCTGGGAAATTCGCAAGCACAGATTCTCCCTGCGGGGTCTCAGCTGGCATATATACTCCCTGCAGGAATCCTGTGGAAACTGGTGTTCCCTGAGTGGAACACTCAAGCACAGGTGCTCCCTCTGAGGAACACTCAGGCACAGGTGATCTCTGTGGGGACTTAACAGGCTTAGGTGCTCTCTGTCTCAAGGAGGCTTGAGGCTTATACTCCCGGCGCTCCTGAAACAGACATGAAGGCTGTGATCGCCCTTTCTGGGCATGAAGGGTGGGTACAGATAATCCCAGAGTGAATAATCTGGGCATGGGAGCTCCCTGTGGGGAACACTCAATCACAGGAGCTGCCTGTGGGGAACACATGGGCATTGGTGCTCCCTCTCGAGAACACCCAGACACAGGATCTCCCTGTAACACTGGAGCTCCCTGTGTGGAACACTTGGACATGGGTGCTCCCTGTGGAGAACACATGGGTATGTATGATCCCTCTGGCGAACACTTGAACACCGGCCCTCCCTCTGGAAAACTCTCAAGCAGAGGTGCTCCCTGTGGGGTCTTAGCAGGCATGTATACTCCCTGTGGGGATCCTGTGGAAACCGGTGTTCCTTGAGAAGAATACTCCAGCACAGGTGTTCCTGATAAACACTCAGACAGGGGTGCTTCCTGTGGGGAACACTCAAGCACAGGTGATCTCTGTGAGGGCTTAACACACCTGGGTGCTCTCTGTCTCAAGGAGGTTTGAGGCTTATACTCCCGGTGCTCCTGGAACAGACATGAAGGCTGTGATTGCCCTTTCTGGACACGAAGGTTCCGTGTGGAAGAGGCAGGCACAGATAATCCCAGAATGAACAATCTGGGCATGGGAGCTCCCTGTGGGGAACACTCGGGCATGAGTGTTTCCTGCAGGGAACAATTGTCGGTCATTGGTGGTCCCTGAGTGAAACAGCCTACTGTTGTTGCTCCTTCTTGGAAATAGGCAGACATGGTTGGCTCCTTTAAAGGATGTAAAATGGTCAATCTATAAAATCGTGGAATTGTGCTAGTCCACTTGTGTCTGCAACATTATCTGTGAAACACTGTGAGAGAAAGAGAGAAGAGATAAGTTGAGTAAAAACACAAGATCCCACAACTGGTTGCATTAGGGGCCTTCTGTGAACTTGACATGGTATCTTGAAAATGTGGCACTCATGCATGAGGCACATTAAAAGCAGGGCGAAGCAATGCAATGATAAAAGATATTCATATATCATGTTAGCACAGAAAAACAATTTAAATTAGCATAGTTGAAAACATTTGAATCATTCTCAAAATATTGTGACAAAACGAACCTTGTCTTTTGAGTTATGAAGAAGACTTAGCCTAATGTAAAAGGTAAAATTGTATAACAAATGAAATATTTATAATAATATGAAATAGGTTGTCTCTATGTTGTTAAAATATAAAATATAAACTTAAATAATGTTAAGAAAAAATCTTGCACCTTTTTTTTTTCATTGGTGTTATCAATGTTAAAAATGATTTTAAAAGAGAAGAGGTCAAATCTTTTTATGAGAATGCATCACTGGTGTTATCATCTCTGTTAATAAATAATCTATTATAGGACAAAACTTATCTAAACTGAATTTAAAACTGTTCTTTCAAAACTTACAATTATAATTACAAAAAATTAAAATTTTTGAGAATGACCCTAAATTTAAGATAGATTTTGCATACAAAACAGGTTCATTGTCAATAGTGTAGAAATGTATACACAGTTCACATAGAAGTCACATTCAAACCAAGCAGTAGTCGGTTGTTCAGTGCAACAAATTTGTCTGAACAACTTTTTTTGCCCTCATGCAAAACTCCACAGGGGCCGGATCCACGAAACATTGTTAAGAAGAAATTTCTTTTTAACTGCCATTTTCTTCTTATTTTTAACTTTAGAAAAAAAGTTAAGAATATTTTGTATTCCCAAAAAATCTTCTTAAGAATATTCTTATCTTTTTTCTTAAAATTGTTCTTAAGGCAAAACGTAAGAAGAATTCAAATTCTTGAAAATAATCTTGAAAAATCATTGTAAATAACTTCTTAAATTTAGGACAGCCCCAGACTTGTCTTAAATCCCAAACAGTAGGCTAAGAATTATTTAATGAATTTATTGAGTAATTTCAAAATAATTGTTATATTTAAGCATTACAACAACACTAGCTACATATAATAGGCTACATTGTAGGACTATTAATAGGGATGTGCACGAGTTTTCTGAAGTGACAGCGATGACTGATAATGTAGCTAAACAATGATCGGTCATGATTAGCCTATGTGTGACGCTACTTTTTGCTGACTTCAAAACTCAGTAGCAACTCAACTACAAAACGAGTCAGACAGGGAGTTTTAATTGGACGCTTTTAATTTTAGCCTATAAAGACGACATAATCTTTGGCAGTATTCAGCGCATATGAACACGCCGATACACAGGACGCGTTTGCTGTAGCAGCGCAGACACACATACCGGAAGCGTTCACTCGGATGAGAGCGCGAAACACAGCACAAAAATGAATGAAACAGATCGCTGCAGCTTGAGAGAGGTTATTTTAAAAGTACCTGTTCAAAAACACGCCGCATTAAAAACGTGAAGCTGAGCGCCGGTCAAAGTCGCGACGAAAACAGTGTGCGTGTTTATTATGATTAGCCTACTAGGGTAAATTGCAGGAAGCGCAAAAAGACAATAAAGTGTGAGTTTATCAGTGCGTCATGTAGCGTTAGCCTATTCACTCCGATAAAAACTATAATTTTCTTCTTAAGAAAAAAATTAAGATGTTCTTAAGAAAATGTTTGAGAACTTATTACGAATTTTTCAAGAATTGCACTTAAGAACATTCTTACGAACTTCGTGGAATTTATCTTAAGAAATTTCTTAACTTATTTCTTAAGAAGATTTTCCTGAATCCGGCCCCAGACCGTGTGCATTCCTATTGAGATTACTGGATTTTGCCCGCAAAATTTTGCTGAGCAACTGTACATTTCACCGCACCTTCTCAAATGTGTTCTCAAATTAAGTTTTTACAATTTATCTAAACTCAAAAAAAAAAAAAAAAAAAAAAAGAAAGAAAGAAAGGTCCCCTTTTCAGGATGCTGCATTTTCAAGTAAATTTTGTAAAATCCTATTAAGTTTACTTTAAAATCCAATTAGGTTTAAATTTAGTTTTTCACACTTGTTCAATGAGCCAAAAACAATTATTGTACATGCACTTGTTGAACAGACCTTAAGACATTCACAGCATACAGGCGGTAGGTAGGTAGCCAAGGACAGGGTTACAATAATTACGACAGTTAGGAGACCTTTCTACTGACTCTGGAAAACTTCAGAAGAAAGATAACCAGGGTTCTTGATCATCTGTTAATGCAGCTGGTGTTTGTCAAATGTCTGTGAAACTTGTTCAGTTGTTTAATTTTTTTTATGTTAATACAAATATTTACATTTTAAGAAATTTGCTGCAAATAAAAGCAGTTGAACGAGATAGGACTTTTTTTTTTTCCTGAGTTTATATTCAATGTCATTGTACAGAGTATCTTAGTATAAATGCACACTGAGAAAATGTTCTCTTTACTAAGACATGGAAAAGATTAGGAGAAACTTGATGAAAAGCCTACTCACAATCACTCGTTGATAACACGGTGCAAATGCAACTCGGCACTCTTTTTATGCACCGAACATTCTAAGGAATTAACCACTGTGACGTCACGGGGGGAGGCTTATTGACGTCACGGGCCGCCTTACTGCTATTCCCTAGTATTCTCATAATTCATTCAATAGGAAATCATACGATTTAAATGAAAAAAAAAATAATAATAAAACAGCAAATGAGTCAGCGTTTTTATATCTCTAGTCTCCCTGTACATTTCTTATAAGGTAATAGTCCTGAGCATGTAAATGGTTATTTGTTTAATGTCGGGAATTTCCCCTGCTTATTAAAACCATAGCCTACGTTTGTATTCATTACAGTAGCGAACAGTGCGCATTCTGAAATCCGAATAGAGATTTATGCTTTGTAACATATGCCCATACCTTAATAATTAGCCTTGTACAGTTACTCAGTGTTTAGCCTATTTATGTCGTGTTATAATAGGCCTATTGTTTTTATTCGTATAGCAGGCTAACTGCAAATGTTTCAACAATGATTTCAGCACAGAATGCATTTTGAAACAATTAATGGTTTAAATGTTGCATAAATTAATAATCAATTCAACAACATACATTACACTTCTCCTAAGGCAGGGGTCGGCAACCCGCGGCTCTTCCATCCCTCCGCAGTGGCCGAAGGGACGTGTTCCCCCGGCATTTAATAAAACGTAAACCCCTCCCCTGCACTTTTTCGGGCAGGTGTGTTCACCTAGACGTTTTTAAGGGCCAGTGTGAATAAATCTAGATTTAAATTAAAAGAGACAAGATAGTCACATCGTTTTGGATACGTTTTATTCGTATCCAAAACGATGTAAACATTACTCAACACTCTCATGCAATGTAATTCTTAATATACTCGAAGCCGGAGGGCGCTCTCGCGCTGAAAGTCCCAGATGGACTCATAGAAGTAGTAATAACTTCTGACGTGCTAATATGGACAAAGGCATCCAGTTATCGCTATAGCTAAGCTGATAACAAGCATAAACCATAACTGATGAATTCAGTGTGTTTTTCAAGTCTTCTCCAGGTAATAAATAGTATATGAATGTTACAGTGCTAACTGACATAACATTTATTACAATACAGAAGCTATAAAATATATTTTCTGCCTTATTCTGTGATAAAAATGGAAAAAGTGTTTGCCAATCATAATCGTAAAATTGTCATTAGGAAAACATATGTCAAAAATATTATAGAATACAATTTATTGGTTAGTGTCCAGCAGTGTATTTTATTTCTTAGCAAATTAAAAGTAAGACATTTTTTTGTCAATTAGACAAACATATATAAATAATAATAATAATAATTATTATTATTATTATTATTATTATTACATTTGACATTTCTGTCCCCCTCACTTCTGAAATGATTGCAATGCCCCTGCCCTATAACATAACTGAATATAAAACTTTAGCTATATGCTGTGTTATCTTCATTTTAGGGATCAAATAGGTTTTGTGGCTCCACGTGAATTTTATTTGGTGGGAAAGGGGCCAAAATGGCTCTTTTGATGTTGAAGGTTGCAGACCCCTACCCTAAGGAAACTGTACTTCTAATAAAACACCATATAATTTGTGCGGTCTTGACGAGTCTAAAATAGTCAGGAAATACACGCATCATAACATTATTCAAAGAAATAACGCTGACTGTATTGCTGACTTATTAATATTAGCTAAGCTTTATTTCTGAGATGCATATAGTGCAATATGGCTTATTGTAATATGTATTGCATATTTCAGTTTCTGCTACGAACACCAGATACTGTATAGCCTATGTTCATGTTTAATATTTCCTGCATAATTACATACATAAAGAAATATATTTTGTGTTAGGTCAGTTGTCTCCTCAGAATGCAGCAGACACACCCACCTTAACGATTTCAAAATAGTGCTTAGCTCAGAAAGACCATAAACATTACAGTTAACATCTGAAGCAACAATTCATTTACATATACATATCCTTGTGCTACCAATACGCTGAAAATCGGGTGATTTTAGGTCAAGGTTTTGGCTGTCATTCAATGATGCCCTCTGTCGTTACAGAAAAGCAATATGGCCGCACTTCCAGTGGCTTCACCGCCTGATGGCAGTATTTTTTTTACATATATGTTGCATATCCCACCTTAACGATTTCAAAATAGTGCTTAGCTCAGAAAGACCATAAACATTACAGTTAACATCTGAAGCAACAATTCATTTACATATACATATCCTTGTGCTACCAATACGCTGAAAATCGGGTGATTTTAGGTCAAGGTTTTGGCTGTCATTCAATGATGCCCTCTGTCGTTACAGAAAAGCAATATGGCCGCACTTCCAGTGGCTTCACCGCCTGATGGCAGTATTTTTTTTACATATATGTTGCATATTTATTATTATTATTATTATTATTATTATTATTATTATTATTATTATTATTATTATTATTATTATTATTATTATTATATGTTGCATATTTATTATTATTATTATTATTATTATTATTATTATCACCAAGCATGACACTTGTTTTAATGGTGAAATAGTGCAAGGTAAGAAGCTAAACATGTAATATTTAATTTAGATGTTAAATGGTTGAAATAATAAGTAATCCAACCATTTTTCTTGAATTTCGCTACTTTGATTTGAAAATTTATAATTTACATGATTCATGTAAATTGTAGTTGAATGTGACAAGACAAGAAAGGCAGGACTATTATGCATGATTAGTGAATGTGTGCATACTTTCAAATAAAAATAAAATTTCCAAATAGTTCAAATGGATTACTGTACAATAAATAGATAAATAAATTATATATATATATATATACTACTTTGGTTTCGTTTTATTTGGGCGAGCACAAACAAACAAAGTAACTGTCAATATTGCATCTAATATGTAATTTGCTCAATTTTAACTTATTTGAACTATTGTATCCAACATATTTCAAGTGAACCTTCTGCGTTTGTCTGTGTATCTGTGTTTTCCTACACAAATCAGTCTACATCTCCTAGATCACAGATAAAAGAAGGGATAGGAATTGGCAGCTTTGTTTTGCAAGTTTGCTTTCCCAGTACTTGGGCTGAGTCCATTCCCCTGAGAGCACTCTGTGCTGCCAAAAAAGATGTTGAATGCTGCTTGACTGTCACTCTTATCTGCACCATGACATCACACAATAGAGGAAATATGACTGTGCGGATCTGAAGTCAGCTGGATGAAGATTTAGCAGAGAAGTGAACTGCTGCTGCACCAGTTTCATTGCTCAGTAAAGAAGCAACAAAAGACTGGCTGGGTAATATTTAGATCAGGTGAATCACTTAAGTAGGGCACTGGGTCAGGGCCAGTGCAAAACATAGTTTTGTAAACTCACGCATGCTGTCAGTATCAGAGGTGCGATACACAGCTGTTTAGAATTATCATGGAATTTTGTTTGGGAGAGAAAAATGTTCCAGAAAGCAGGAAATTCTTGTTTTGCTTCTCACTGAAACCCTCATGGTTATCCTTTTATGAGAAATCTAGAGGTGAGCCGAGACTTTTAACCAACTTAAAGTATGTACAAATGGAAAATAGTGTAAATTCAAACACTGAGCATGGTAATTTAGGACTTCAGGAGCCTGATCGAGACGGTGCGCCGCACATCGCCCGCGCCGACGATCATCGTGTCAGGACCGCTTCCCACGTATTTTGATTGCAAAGATACTATTTAAACTGAGCTGGATGTTGACATCACTGAATTCAATGATGAACTGTCTTTAACTGAAAAATTAGTGTTTACTATTGTTATTTTGCATTATTGACACACTGTTTTCCTAATTAATGCTGTTCAGTTGCTGTGACACAATCTGTATTGTTAAAAGCGCTATATAAATAAAGGTGACTTGACTTGACTTAATTTTGTATGTACTGGGGACACATAAAAAAAAGAGTAAACTTTTGCTACATTCACATAGTGTTTGTTGACAACTGTATTTACCAACAGGTGTCATTCATACTCAGTATACTGTACATATTCAAGCAGAACAACATATGTGTTTGTGGACAGGTAATTTAAAGGGTTAGTTCACCCAAAAATGAAAAGTAGGCTGCGTTTTACTCACCCCCGATGCATCCTAGGTGTATATGACTTTCTTCTTTCAGACGAATCCAGTCGGAGTTCTATTAAAAATTGTCTTTGATCTTTCAAGCTCTA
>NW_015540884.1:745276-752208 GCF_001515605.1 Sinocyclocheilus anshuiensis | reverse complement strand
GTGCGTCACTTCTGAGCGGCGCATGCGCAAAGCTGACCTCATACGTAATTCCCCCGGAACTGCTTCCGTTTTACAACAGTGAGTGCAAGCTAGATTCAAGTGATTATTACGTTTTGAATAATTTTTGTTGATATGCTGATTTTTTTGTTGATATGCTGATATGCTGATTAATATGCTGATTTTTAAGAACCAAATCAGCATATTAGAATGATTTCTGAAGAATCATGTGACACTGAAGACTGGAGTAATAGCTTCTAAACATTCAGTTTTGCAATAACAGAAATAAATTATATTTTAAAATTTATTAAAAATATATATTTTTGTAAAAATATTTCACAATATTAAGCTACTGTTTTAAATTCTACACATTAAAAAAAGAAAAAGAAAAATGAAACAACTGATTATGCGTGGACTGCACAAAACATTACCATTACACTGGCTTTTTTGCACCACAGATAACACACGTAAGAAAACATAACATAGTTCAATGTATGACTAATAACATAATTGAAAGGCACTGAGTAAGTAAAGGAAAACTCTATAAAACCATCCAAAAACCACTGGCACCTAAATTGTTTTGTATTCTTAGCAATTAATGTTTGTTTCTGTTATTTGTTTGTTGTTCTTGCTCTCTCCTCACACCAAAAGCCCAGTAAATATTTCAATAAAACTCATATCTGGAGCCTGCTGCCTTACCATATCACTTCTGTACTGCCTTTGGTCTCCTGCCCTTCTTAAGCTTGCAAATCTGCAGTGGAGTCAGCCTAAAATGACCTTTGGAGGCACCAAGGATGTGCCAACATGGTCGATGAGACTGTCTTTATGTTTTTTGCCACATATATTTTTGGAAGCTGCCCTCAACATTAATAATATAAAACCCACATGGTGGAATACACCATTAACATTTATTTTCCTTGGCTCTTCTCTGGACTCAGGTTAGAGACTAAGGAAATACAAACCAGCCTTAGTTTAAAAAAAAAGAGTTTAAGCTGTCTATAATTGTCCATATTTTTCTAATCAGTTCATGGCACTGTTTGAAGGAGACTGACTTAAGCATACTTTGGGGGTGAATGATGCTAAATGAAAACGTTGGAGTATTTCAGACATTGGCAGAGGCTTTTGAGAGTGGAATATATTTACAGCGGGAAAAATGAAAGACATAATAGGAAACATTTGAGGCACTGAAAGAAGGCAGGCAAACACAGCAAAAAGAACTGAATGACTCTGCTATACACCGAACCTGAAGGGCCGCCCATATGTTTAAACAATTAAATGATAGTTTAGAATGGACCAGGTTGGACTCATATGATCTTCAGTGATATTTAGAGTCTCTTTGACAGTGAATTAAATAACAGGCAAACAACTTAGGTTGCACGTTGTAAACTTTATACCGTTTCTCTAAGTGAGCTGTGAATGTTCTCAGTGCTGTCAGCAGCAGTAGATCACTGTCAATCGTAATATGAGACCTGACCCACTGATTTGGACAGTAGCCAAATAACCCCAAAATTATCTATTGATGGACTTTTTTCTGGATGATGGAGTAATGAAATGATGGCGTAAACTATGTTCTCTTGGAGCTCAGCGCTGGCACTAACAGTCTGTCCTACAGTATATAACTCTCTTTCTCATTATTGAAAGAGAGAAATATTCATTGTATTAATTAGTTTTCAGTCCAATCTTCAAAATCGATCTACCAGCATTTAGTACAAAGACACTGGGATGTTTTCGTATCTGTATCCCTCTGCCTATTTGCATTTGTGTCATTCAGACCAATATGTAAGTGGTGTGGATCTGAGATTTGACTTTCAGGTACATTAATTTCATATTTATATGAGTTCTATCCTTGAACAAAATACGCCTCAGTTTGCTGAACCTTCATGAAACAAACCCAAAGGAACTTTTCATTCATTTTTTCAGTGCTCGTGAGAAAATTTGAGCAGGGCTAGAGCCCTTTTACTGGGGCACGGCACGAGCCCCAAACAAAAAAAAACTGCTCTGCCCCGGTAAATTATTACTGATGAATCCTTGTCTGACAGTGAAGATTATATAACGACCTGAAAATAATTTCCCCCTGATATTTCAGCAGTTATGTCACGTGTGTTTTCTATCAGCAGTTTAGCATCAGAATTAGCAATGCCAGATCGCGAATGAATCAATCTTTTGATATTATCATTTGTTTGGTTTGTAAATGGGTCTGAAATTGTTGGTGATTTAGTTTTATTCAGTGCAATTCCAGTAATGCCAACATAATTTTTGAATAGACTAGAAAATTATGTTGGCATTAGTGGAATTGCATTGGCATGGTTCAAATCATACTTATCTGACCGTCATCAATTCAAAGCAGTGAATGAAGAGGTATCATATCGATCACAAGTGTAGTATGGAGTACCACAAGGCTCAGTACCAGGGCCATTGCTTTTCACGCTTTACATGCTACCCTTGGGAGATAACATCAGGAAACATGGTGTTAGCTTTCACTGTTATGCTGATGATACTCAGCTCTATATTTTTTCGCAGCCTGACAAAACATATCAATTCGCAAAACTAACGGAATGCATAGTTGATATAAAAAAAAGTAATTTCCTAAATTCTAAAAAAAAACAAAAAAACAGAGGCGTTAATTATCGGATCAAAAACCTCTGCATGTATTAACCTAGAACACTGTCTAACACTACCACTGGCTGCTCTGTCAATACTTTCTCATCAGTTAGGAATCTGGGTGTGCTATTTGATAGCAATCTTTCCTTTGAAAGCCACGTTTCTAGCATTTGTAAAACCGCATTTTTCCATCTTAAAAATATATCTAAATTATGACCTATGCTTTCCATGTCAAATGCAGAAATGTTAATGAATGCGTTCATGACCTCAACGTTAGATTATTGTAATGCTTTATTGGGTGGTTGTTCTGCCCGCTTAATACACAAACTCCAGCTGGTTCAAAACGCAGCAGCTAGAGTTCTTACTAGAACCAGGAAGTATGACAATATTTATGTTCTCAAAACTCTGGACATTTTGATAATACCTAGAATATAAAAATCAACTGTGGGCGGCAGATCCTTTTCCTATTTAGCACCCAAACTCTGGAACAATCTACCTAGCGTTGTCTGGGAGGCAGTCACACTCTGTCAGTTTAAATTTAGATTAAAGACCCATCTCTTTAACCTGGCATACACATAACACACTATCACATTTCTATAATTCAAATCTGTTAAAGGATTGTTAAGCTGCCTTAATTAGGTCAACCGGAACTGGGAACACTTCCCATAACCCCCCGATGTACTTGCTACGTCATAAGAAGAATGGCATCTATGCAAATATTAGTCTGTTTCATTTTTATTCCGAGGTCACAGTATCCAACCAGATACAGTCCGTATCCAGACCAGATGCTGGATCAGCACTTAGAGACGACCTCTACAGCCCTGAATGTCAATGGAGACCATGTCAACTAGATGAGCCCTAGAGACAGTTCCCCTGCGGAGACCTCGTCACCAAGATGGACATCGGCACAAGACCACAAGAACCAGATTAATCCTCTGCACAATCTGACCTGTGTTGCAGCCTGGAATCAAACCACACCATTTTTCCAGAGGAGACACAATCTGAATTGTATAAAGCACTATATAAATAAAAAGGTGACTTGACTTTGATTCATTCGGTTCACTCATGCACTGATTAATTTGCAGCGGTTTCCTAACGGGATCATTTGTAAGTCAGAAAACAAAAAGTAGGCACTGGAGGGGGTGGATATTTACCTATGAAGATAAACTTAAAAATGACTATCAGTTTTTCAGTGACGAAAACAATTTATTGCGCGTGCAGCTTGTGAGCGACTGCAGGTAAAGAGCTTTTAGATCTATGTATCCATACCAATATCAAAATATGGAGTCCCTTTTTTGATGGGAGGCCTAGGTACTGATGGAAGGCTAGAAACGCTCCTGTATGTGAGTATATACTTAGAAACTTGTGCATATGGATGAGAGAAAGAGAAAGCAACAAAAAAAGAAAAATGCTGAGTGCCTTTAAGAGATGAAGACTCCTGGCTCATCGCCCATTCTCCAATCTGCTGATGATGAGGCCTGTGATGAGGAAGGAACCGGGATCCATTTTTAGCGATGAGTTCATCCTTTATGGCAGGGAAAAAAAGAGAAAGAGTGCAGCCATAAAAAGTGCAGTCCATGTGCTCATGATATTCTGTCTGCCGGCACCTGACAGCACGTAGCATCTGCACTTAGCTGAATTTAGCCATCAATCAAGAGTGAACACATACTGCTTAAGAAGATGTTAATTAAAATAATGACGGACCTTAGGGAACAGTGAGGAATGTGTTTCTAATGTGTTTCTGAATGTGAACCTCTTTCAAAAGGGTCTACACATCGCCTAGCTGTTTAATTTTTGAATGAAAATCAAAACAACAAAACAAAACAAAACAACAGTTAGGCCTATAGTTTTTATAATTGGTTAAATAATAGAATAAAGTTGCAAGAAGCAATTATCAGGTTCCGAATGCGATCCACTTAAACCCACAAGCTCAGTATTGTTCATATTCTAAAGCTGTTGTCTTTTTTACTGACATTTAATTTTTAAATAAATTCATAAACATTAATCACAGTCGCGTTATTTAGTCGTCCACTGTTATAGCGCCACCTTCTGTTCAAATGAAATGAAACTTTGTTTTTCAGACACTGATTGTCCTCATAAATGATTGCTTGCAATATCTTAGGGTAATTGAACTAATAGTCCCAGTTACAGACATTTTAATGTTTATCATTATTACGGCACTACCGATTGACTGATAAATATTTGTTAATTTTTAATACTGTAGCCTACTGTACATGCACCAAATGTCATTACAGTTACTTTTTAATTATCCATTTTAATAAAATAAGCCACACCCAACATTTTTTACTGGTGTCTGGCAGCCATGTTGAATTTAAAGTTCCATGTTTTTCATGATTGTTTTATACAGGCTTAATGGATGCCAAATTTGGTGCAGATCTGGCAAAATAAATAAATAAATAAATAGGACAAGGACTAGTCTGCAAAAGTATGTTTTTCAAAAAATCCAATATGGCAGAAAACTTTTCCAGGCAAAAATAAATGAAGGTATGCGGGATGTCTAGATCATGAGCCAAGGAATCTGTGCACATAAAAGACATTTGGTCTAAATTTCTGTGTAGCTACATACCGTTTTAAGACATAACAAAATTTATAATAATAATAATAAATCAAAACAAAAACAAAACACTTGCTGTTTGTTCTCCAAAGTATATAAGTTTGTACATTTCTGCATGCTTCATTTGCAGTGAAAACAAACATTCCACATCCAACAAAAAACAAACAAAAAACACCTCAGACTCATAGTTTTCACACTGAAAATCACAATTTTAGGAGGCATTTGCCTGTCATAACAGGTGTAATACAGCTCTTTTCTAAGAAAGTCAAGGCTTTATTGATGTTTGCGTATAAGCCACAGAAGCAGCCACAAGTTAGCAGAGGGTGATTCCTGTCCTCACATTCCCTTCATACTGAGAGTGCTCTAGCACCCCTCAAAACTCACAGAACTGCAGAAACACATCCCCATCATTTCCCTACCATCCCTCAGTGTGTCCAAATGTAGACTGTTTGGTCAGACGGTGTGGCTCTATAATAACAGCTGAACAGTTTGATTGTAGCACCATCTATGGGTGTGAATGAAAGCATCCTGAAAATCTCAAATATGCATTATCAGCAATTGCCACCATACACAGAATAACAATACACGTATTTCTTTAGCAATTCACGTTTTATTTTTAATTATTTATATAAAGTTAAGAAAAAACCTGAAAGTCACAAAATATCTTGAATATAAACTTTAAAAAATGTGAAAATTTTAACATACCACCTTAGTTGTCCTTTGCATTATTTTATTTTATTTATTTAATAAAACAGATTTTAACTGTTAATATAGAAAATGTATATTCTAGCTATACATTTAATTTATTTGTTTAGATAGGACAATGATGCATATTTCAGGATTTAATTTAATTGAATTTGTGGAAACAGACATTAAAACTGACAATATGGAAAATGTCTTTAATTATTTATTTACTTATTTATTTGACAATGTTTGATACATAATTCAGGATACATTTAAAATATTTTTTTATATTTAATTTAACGTAATTAAATTTAAATTTAGAAAACGATTTAAATTGACAATATGCAAAAGTCTATTTTTATTTATTTAGATAAATAGATCGATAGATTGCTGTCCCCTCAAAATAACTCAACACACAACCATTAATGTCTAAACCGCTGGCCACAAAAGTGAGTACACCCCTAAGTGAAAATGTCCAAATTGGGCCCAATTAGCCATTTTCTCTCTCCGGTGTCATGTGACTCATTAGTGTTACAAGGTCTCAGGTGTGAATGGGGAGCAGGTGTGTTAAATTTGGTGTTATCGCTCTCACTCTCTCATACTGGTCACTGGAAGTTCAACATGGCACCTCATGGCAAAGAACTCTCTGAGGATCTGAAAAAAATGAATGTTGCTCTACATAAAGATGGCATAGGCTATAAGAAGATTGCCAAGACCCTGAAACTGAGCTGCAGCACGGTGGCCAAGACCATACAGCGGTTTAACAGGACAGGTTCCACTCAGAACAGGCCTCGCCATGGTCGACCAAAGAAGTTGAGTGCACGTGCTGAGTGTCATATCCAGAGGTTGTGTTTGAGAAATAGATGTATGAGTGCTGCCAGCATTGCTGCAGAGGTTGAAGGGGTGGGGAGTCAGCCTGTCAGTGCTCAGACCATACACCGCACACTGCATCAAATTGGTCTGCATAGCTGTCATCCCAGAAGGAAGCCTCTTCTAAAGATGATGCACAAGAAAGCCCGCAAACAGTTTGCTGAAGACAAGCAGACTAAGGACATGGATTACTGGAACCATGTCC
>NW_015540884.1:724703-745171 GCF_001515605.1 Sinocyclocheilus anshuiensis | reverse complement strand
GATAGATAGATAGATAGATAGATAGATAGATAGATAGATAGATAGATTCATTAATTCATATTGACTGACAATATTAGAATATTGAATTCTAAATATATTAGTATTTAGAAATGTTTTAATGCATATTTCATTTTTTAAATAGACTTAAAGCTTCATTCTACACGACAACCTCCATGCGCAAACATCCTCCTCATAGTAAAGACATCTGGATTGTGTGTGTCATCACCATCACCCACTTGACCTATTGCCTGTCTGCGTCTGAGACAGCGTGTCCTATATGTGAGTCCTTTCCTTCACCTACACGGTCATTAATGAAGCTGCATTACTCATCAGCGCAGATCATTTGTGTTCACTTAACATCTGCTTTCGGAACCTTGTTGCACATATAAGAAAGTATTTCTTATTGATTGCCTTACTAATTGGGATGTACAGTAAATGTATTTATTTTATACATCTATAAAGCACAAGGGTAGATCCTGTACTGAGTAAATGTTTTGCAGTGTCTGTGTTATACCTACAGAGCCTCCCTGGGGAAATAACTCTTACAAGTAATTGTAGATGCATTACTGGGTAAACATGTTGTGGTGTAAACACACTGGTGCACTGTGTCATAAAAGTATGCATACAGTGAATAGTTGTTCTTGTGCTGACACAGCTGCATGGATCATAGAAACCGCTGGATCAGAGGCAGTGCAAAATCAAAAGCTTTCATTATATATTAGGCAAAACATGGTTTTCACTTTCCTCTAATTATGTTGCTGTTTTCTTTTACACGGATAATTTCCTTTAATTTGTTTTCATACAACATTAGCTTCAAGTTTAAAGGAGTGTGTTCCACACCTTCAACAGCTGCATGAGGGGGTCGAACCCAGCCAAAAGTAAGAGGACGCACTGTGCTCCCACACCTAATATTTGCCTCCATCTCTGCTTTCATGGAACAGAGACAGCAAATAAAACTGACTGTCATTTAGCTATGTTTATAATTTTTAAAAACAATTATTATATTATTATTAATGTCATTTTCAGTATACATTTTCTATATATTTTAACTCTATTTATTTATTTGTTATATTCAATATTTTAATGAATTTTTATTTAAAGATTTCTTTCAATAAAATCGAATACAATTTAAATAAATAAATGAACTTTAAATAGTGAAAGCTTTGGATTACTTGCATTATTGCATCTAGAGCTTTGCTGCCCTCTGGGGATTTTTAGGTGTACAACCTTTTCATATGTTCATATATGTATGTATATATAATTGTTATACTATATATGTTTTTAATATTTTAATACAATTTTTATTTAAAGATTTCCCTTTATCTTTAATTTCAAATTAAATACAATTTAAATAAATTGTAGATGTACAACCTCTTAATAAGGTCAATATATTAAAATCCGATGGCATTTCAAAACAAGAATATAATTATAATACAAATAATAATTATAATTAATAAAAAATAAAAAAAATCCAGTTGACCTCATGCTTGAATGTAATTTTATTTGATGAGAGTATGTTACATCTGAAGGCAGCAGTGAGTGAAATATGACCCCACAAATAAATACAAAAAATATTATTACAGAAGGAAGGATATCGTTAGGATGAAGGCAGGAGGAAACTGTCACTGTATTTGCCAAACACGAGTCTCCCGAAGAGCTATCTCGTAAATAAACAGAACATATACGTCTATGTACAACACATGCTCTTCTATGTTAAGCCATTATTAAACACAAACTCTGGCTCCTTCTTGTTATGTTATTCTGGTTTCTAATGTGTGATCAACCATCTAACAGCAACGACAACAAACAGAATACCTTTAGTTTTAACATCACTATAATTATGGGAGAGCATTTGTACAGTTGTGTGTATATATATATATATATATATATATACTTCTGACCCCTTTAATATAATGTTTTTGTTAAAGAAATATTAATAAGAATAACTAATTGTATATTGCACTTGTAAAACATAAGGGGTTAGAGCCACGGGGCCACTACATGAAGAACAGATGTGGAAATATTACCAAAGCCCTTGAAAGTAATAAGAATTAGTGTTCTGTCAGTAGTATTGAGAGAATATCAACATGCTGTCAACTGCAACTCAGATAAAAAAGGACATTAATGTTAACTAATACTTAGTTTCATCCAATGTCATCTCACTAGGATCTTTGTAAAAGTGGAATATGTTGAGGTCTGTGCAGGAAAGAAAAGTGAAAAGTCTCTTGGTAAAGCTGAACAAAACAGTACCAAAATTTCTCTTTTTTTCCTATACCCATCATGCGTTGCACCCTCTCTGTACTGCCACTGGGTCATCAGGTGACAAGGCATTTTGGGCACTGGCAAATTGATTTGAGTCAACACTTCCAGCATATTCATAACACAATATCGCCATCTTATTGCCGCAACCGTCCAACAGGGTGCAGCACAGAAGCATCCAAAACCAATCTGTCCATGCAATGATCCATCGGGCTGAGCTCTCCAAGGTACTTAGTTGACTGACGTTTCAATATGAAGCTGTGCATCAGTGGATGTGTGATTGTAGACACGTCCTGTTCTACTATGTCTCCAGCAATACTGATCTAAAAAGTTCAACGTCTACAGTTTGTCGTCAGAGCTTTACGATGGATCTGTGACAGAGCTGGGTCTCTTTTGGTTGGTTAATTCCAGGTAAATGTCAGAGCGGAGGAATCGAGGGTACGAGTCTCTTTCCATTAGTCCAAATATTCTGCTCTGAGCCAGGTCAAAGCAGTCTGCGCAGATGTTCTCCATATTTTCCTTGATGTGCACCCTGGTGTACGAGTCCAGATTAACCTTGGAAATAAAACAAGAGTCTGCTTAGGACACTTTTCATATTCATTTTGGATTGGTTTTCTGGCACATCTGCTCTCTGGAATCAATTACAAATTGCAAGTCAAATAAAAAAAAAATCCTCACACAAATGAATCCTGTTTCTTGCCAAGAAAAACTGAGTGAAACTTTAGATGAAATTGCCCTGGACATGTTATTGCTGAAAACAAGTCAACTAAGAAATATAATTTTTCATTTTTCATTTTGTCAACTTAGATGCATTATTTCTTCTATTTGCACAATTCTCCACACACACACACACACACAACTGTGAGTACATTTCTATATAATTCCTGTATGATTTCTGTAAGTCTCTTTCAAAGGATGAAATTCTTGTACAAAAACCCTTGAGTATTTTGGCATAATCTTATATTTTTGTTTCTTTCAAATAAGCAGTAAGACTGTAGTAAGATGTTATTAATATGCAAAATTTTCCTGTCAAATCAAAGTCATGGTGGTATAACCAACATGCAAGGAGCCTTTTTGTGTCAAGAAAACGAGAAAAATAGAAAATAAAAGAGAAACCCTCATAATTGCATGTCAAGCTCAGTAAGTCTCTTAACAAGTTGACCTTTTATGAAATTCATTACGTTAGTTTAGGTTGTCAAATGGTATAAAACATTTAGAAAGTAATCAAACATTAATGATTAAGATTTTTTAGACATTTTGTCATAACATAAATACATTTATAAGAACTTGGTATAAACTAGACTGAAAGTGTTTTCTTTTGGAAACCTTATATCTTTTTTATCATATCATATCAATTTAAATTTTTTATTTTGGTCTTGAATAAATGACTAATGACTGCACATTATTTTAGTGACCGAGAACCACCATAATTAAACATGAGCTGGGTTTCTTAATATGAAAGCCTGAAAACAGTTTTTTCATCTTACCTCTTTACAGGACTGTATGGAGATGTACTCAGTGAATATCTTCTTTGCTCTGGATGCCATTTTGGACAGTGATTTGATCCTCTTGAAGTCCTCACAGGCCAACCAGAAGTCCAGATTCTCCTCACTGAACTCTGTTTGCAGGAAGGAGCGGAAAACCACTAGGCCATCTGGAAGAAGGGGGGAGAAAATTACTCTAATGCTTATTAGAAAACACAGAATAAGTGCTGAAGAGAATCTGGGGTAAATCTGGATTTGGATCCAGGAGCAGAGGTTAATGTGGATAAAATGCATGGTTTAAAACAGCAGTAACAGCTGCTGCGGTGCAGAGATCAACACAGCTGTCATATCGAATGAGACATATCTTACATTTGTGAGAAAGCAGCGCATCAAGCGACTCTGCCCATTTGAGAGCTTCCTCTGGAGTCGGTCTGTGGATGAGCAGACAGAGCGGTTAACAAAGCCATGACTCACACTAATGACCCATTCACAGATAATTATAGCGCACAAAATAGGCCATCTACTCAATAACTCAAAAACATCACTGTTGTTTTGATTGCACTCAACACTCATACATCAAAGCTCAGCCTATGCACCCATTCTGTGTTCCTGAATGACTCTCTTGATACTTAAAAACAATGATATGCATATGACACGCAATGCAGTGCGCCGGGAGTCTGTTCGGGTGAAAGAGGAAACAATCACGTGGACTCACTTGTCTGACTTAAGGACTTTCTCAAGCTTGCTGGCTGGATTGCTTCCATGTCTGTCGTTGGTCTTCTTCCGCAGAAAAGTCAGGCGGTTTTTCATGTCTTTGGCCCTGTGTGACAAGACAAAAGGCGTCACATCAGGTGATTTATTAGCTAACTGTTCACTCAAGTGCTTCTGGGAGGAAATGTATTCCGGTTATAGCTGTGAGCTTTATTGTAGGAGGAACACAGATAGTAAAGACATAAATAATGCTTTCCTCCAGCAAACCTGAGAATGGAAAACATTACATCCACATCTCTTAAACCAGAACACCTATTTCTTACTATTTATTTAGCATAAAGAAAATTGAGCAAAAAATTAAAATTTGCTGAAAAATTATTCACCCAACAAAGTTTGTTTGCTTATCAGTACAGATTTGTAGAAATTTTGCATTACATCACTTGCTCTCCAATGGAAACAAATCCATATTTAAGGAGAAAGCAATATTATGGCTAGAGGACTCATATTTTAGTATAAAGCAGCTGTTTGAAAATGTATTACAAACATGCAGTTCAGTTTGCTAGAAGTTAATTGATGGACTGCAGATGTGTGGATTACTTGTGGATTATTGTGATGTTTTTATCAGCTGTTTAGACTCTCATTCTGACGGCACCCATTCACTGCAGAGGATCCACTGGTGAGCAAGTGATGCAATGCTCAATTTCTGCAGATCTGTTGCAATGATCAAACTCATCTACTTCTTGGGTGGCCTGAGGGTGAGTAAATTTTCAGCAAATTTTCATTTTTGGGTGAACTATTCCTTTAAGCCTGTATGTAGGACCTTCTGATTTTAATAGAAAAGAATAATGTATACTATACTTTTCTGTAAATGAAAAACATGATATATAGCAAATAATAAACAGTCCAGATACACCTCAAATCAAAATAAAAAAACAAACAAACAAACAAACAAGAAATTATGTTTTGCGTGAAGAAAACTGAGCATATTTGTGTTATTATGTTTTTTATTGTTACATTATTTTCATGACAATGAGCCATATTTATGATAATTCTCATTACTATAATGCAAAATGACTTTTGTTGGTATAACCTTATGGTGTCAAGCCATTAGTCATATTGTCATATTGAAAAATTTCTTTGACTTGTTTTTGTTGCAGTTAAATCTGATGCTACCACATGAATCACCTGATAAAACATTTTTGATAATATAGTAATGAGTTTTCTGCTTCACTGTCATGAAAACAATGTTACAATGCAAAAAATGTAATCGTGCTACAAATAGGCTTTTTTTTCTTAATTGCATAATAATAAAAAATAAAAAAAACGTTTGATCTTGGGGTGAAATACATGTCTTGACAGTTTTAACGAGATTCACAAAAAAATGCAAATGAAGCAGAAGAAAATGGCTTGACTCACAAATTCTTGGATTTCTTCTTTTTGACACCAGTTTTTCCTGTATCACATTTACAGTTCGGCTTGCCACAAACCTGTGAAAGATTTACAAAAGACATATTTTGAATTAATTCAACTAAATTCAACTACTAATTTAAATATTTTTGAGCATGAATCATCATTGAGGCTTTGACAAAATACATATTTTAGCATGTTTAAATGTTAAACTTTTTTTTTACATCACATAAATAGTGGTTTTTGTAATCTGACATAGCTGAATTTGTACGCACCCTCCTTCCAGTGAAGAGCAGACAGATCTGGTGGATGGATCCTCCGTTCTTGGTGAGCTCTTTCCTCAGGGTCTGCGGGGAGGGAACCGCCCAGCGCTCCGAAGGTTCTCGCTTGGCCTCTATGCAGTCGATGGCCTGATCGGAGATGAAGCGAGGAGACCGGGGCTCCTGCAGCAAACTGCCCTCGCTGTGCGTCCGTCTGTGGAGGGACCTCTGCACACACAAGCCCCCGCTCTGCTGCCCACTGCTAGGAGATGATTCCACCATACTCCTCCTCTTCAGAAAGCCTTCATCTGTGTCCTCATCATCTTCCTCCTCCTCCTCATCATCGTCAGTTGACGGTGAGGTCAAAGCATCTGTGTTGAAGGAGCGATCCAGGCACAGCCTGGGAATGACTAGAGGTGAGGAAGATGACGATGAAGATGTGGGTCTGGCGCCAACGCTGATAGTCTCAGAAGCGCTCTCGCTCTCGCCCTCCCCCTGCTCCCTTTTCTCCAGTTCTGACTCTTGGCCACCTCCTTTCACCTCCTTCTGTCTGTCCTTCCAGATCTCAGAGGTCTCCAGGTATGGAGGTTTGCAGGCGTCTCGAGAGGTCGGAGCAGTTTGGTTGGCATCTCCGGTGCTGCAGTGCAGGTCTGGGTAGGAGAGCCGCTGAGCTGGAGAGCTGCAGTTGGTTCTTCTCATGATGGGCGATGCAGAGGGGCATGATGGGGAACAGGGCTCAGACACACTGTGAGGGCTGAAGCCCAGCAGACCCAGATCAGCCTGTTCAGCTGCTTTTGGTTCCAGCATCTGTCAATAATACACAATTGAAATCAACATTTTACAAATGGCTCTGGATTTAACAATTGCCTACTACTTTATGGATAAAAAGAATGAAGAAAAGCTGTTGATAAAAAACTTGAATGCCATTTTGCACAAAAATAAATTGCATAAAAAGAATTTCTCAGCTCCTGACACTTGTAAGTCCAAAAATCACTAGAGCAGTCTTAAATTTATGTACATAAAAATAATGTATTTTTAAGTAAATGAAAAACATGATGCATAGCAAATAATAAATATACTTTATTACAATTATTAAAATGTACTTTAATTAAAATCATTTATACACTTTATAATTATATATACATTTACATATATTAAGTAAATGGGGAAAGCAATACAGAATTGTGCATTGTAAGAAAATACATAAAATACTGTATTTTATGTCATGAAAAACACAACATACAGCAAAAATTACAATGTATTTTAAATATATTATATATATATTTTTTAAATAATTATACAGTATATATGAGATATATTTAAAAAATAAAATATATTAAGTAAGCGGGAAAAACACAGAATTATGCATCATTCAAACTGAATTATAGCCTATGCCAAGTCCTTTAGTAAATAATCAAATTATTAATGCAGTTGTCATTCACAAACACTGCAAATGAATCATTACTCATCATATAAAAAGCCACACTTCCCCTCATGTTTGATACAAAAATATACTTAACCATAAACCATCCTCCATGAAAAACATTACATTACTTATGTTTCTGGTTTCAGACTCCAGTATTAAACATGATTAATTGAAATCAATTTTGTCATATTATTTTTGTCTACAACTCATTTTTATTTATTTATTTATTTTCCTGAGGGGGTAAAACTGATCCCCAACAGACACTACGCTTAAAAAATCTCACTATTGGGTTTTTATTATAACAAAATTGTTCAAATAAAAAAAAAAATACTATTATTATTTTTACACATATATCACTGTTGTCTCTGGGACACCAAACATAAAAGCAGTAAAGTCAACAGCTAAAAGCTCAAGAAAAGTAGAAACAATATTGATAAAAACAACAACCTAAATATTTAAATGACATTAGAAATGAATGAGTGAATGAATAAAGAATTCATCAACTCTGCAATACTGCATTATATTCAGCACTGTTTTCTAATGTACCGGGGGAATAGGAAGAGAGGAAATGTGAAGACAGAAAGAGAAAATGAAAGAGAAAAAAAAAAACATGAAAATTGTATTTTACGTCTCCCTATTGAAGAGGAAAAGGTTAATGTATTCATGCGCCCTACACATCTAATTAGCTCACATAGTAGTTTGCAGGCAGCGCGACTGAAACACACAAGCTCAGATGCTCTTTAAAGACACAGCACAGAAGATCTGACACAAGGAGGTAAACAAGAATTGCTAATATGAACAGCTAGAATGCAATTAGTCTATACGTATATGATGCTCACTCAAGTTTATGTGCAATAACCAAGATTATTAGATAATAACATACAAGATTTTACTCTAACTTCACACTATAGTCACATTTCTATATTGTGCCATGTTAAGGTACAATGCATATTTAAACTTACATATGTCAAAACGAATTCAAACATCTAACTCTAACACACCTTCTTAAATATCCCTTTTGCCAGTCAGATCACACTATAGGTGCTATAGAGGAAAAAACTATTTTGTCACACTGCAAAAGCACAAGGCACATACAGAACATGCAGAAAACAACATGTAAATGACCTCACCTTCGTAAGATTTTGTCCCTACAAACAAGTAATGTAGTCCTCCATCATACTAGCATGCATTACAACAGCCCCGTTTTCTCTCTCTACACTCTCTTTCTTTCTCCCTCTCTTTCACGCAGTCACATGTGCGTGTCTGTTTGTGCTAGTCTGATGATGATATCGCTGCTCTCCTGATGTCAGTCACCCACCGAGTGGAGAAAGTGAGAGAGAGCATGAATAAGAAACAGAGGAACAAACATTATGTTTAACTGGTACGTGCACTGTATGGAGTGGAGCGAGCATCTGTCACATAACATAGTCTGCTGAAATCAACACAAATTCATAACTGACCATATTCACATTCTTAAAGACCCCATGGGCTCAAAACAGGACTTTTGTGGTATTTAGTCCTGGTCTTTTAGCTTCGAAACCATTTATATGCTCCTGTACTCCCAAATGTTGATGAAAATTACTTAGTTTTACTTTAAAATTGCACCTCTACCGACTAGCAAATCATGGTTCATTACTATGACTTAACTAAACTCACTCACTTTTTGTTTTTTACAAAATATCTGTCTACAGTATCCACATATAATATAATATAATATACAACATATTTACATCCTGTATAAAAAAATAAAAAACATTATATTTACAGTATATCATATATCATGGGGGTTTTAATACATATCACTGGTCTTGCACATATTATTTTAAAGAGTGAATTTTGTTTGCAGTCTTTGATAAAACTGTAATAATTTGCTCCACCTCTGAAATGGGTTTCATTTTCAGCTGATGTCATCAAGACCTTTTATTTTCAACCTCTGCCTTGCAACCACATAGACCTTTCACAAACCCATCAGTTCCTGATGGATAAAATACTGCCCTTCATTTTTTTTCCTCATTGAGTATCTTGTTTCACTCAGAATATTTCACATTACAAAAGCAAAACAGTTTCATGCTGACTTTAAAGAGAGAGCAAGAGAGAGAAATTAAACAAGGATAAAGCACTCGAAATGCAAGGTCATTTTGCAGATGCTAGTCCTGTTTATAAAGCCCTGCCTCTCCTGAGCGATAATGCTCCATAACTGCTGGAGAAATGCAGACGTGTTTTTGCGAGCGAGTGTGCTTGTGTTTGATTTAGTACCTGGTCGGGGCCTATTCTGTCCCTCAGGGTGAGCTGCTTGTCAATATTGTCTCTCAGACACTGAACGACCCTCCTCTTCTGCTCGGATGAAAAGGCTTCCAGGCTGAACAGACATTCGGTCCTCTACAGAGACACACAAAGACAGTGTGTAAGCCACATTGAGGGAGTGATTATGAAATAATGTGTTTATGTGAGAGAAAGGACAGAATTACACATCCCAGTCTTATAAATCTGAGGAAAAAGAAGGACTCTAATGTTTTTATAACACAAGGCTGTTTTTAAAAGCAGGTTCCACCTATACAAGAACATCTCTCTAAAGAAACCTCAGTGTCATGCGCTGTTATGCAGGAGAATGGCATATGAGAGATGCAATCATACTCACTCACACATTCATGTCTGTGTGTGTGTGTGTGTGTGTGTGTGTGTGTGTGTGTGTGTGAGGTGTTGTCAGGGAGATGGGCAGATGGCTGGGTCGATGAATGTGTTTGCTCAAGTGAGCAGGCTACGTCTTTCAGGCACGTTTACTCTGGAGAGAAAGAGCAGCTTTAAAGGCTGGGCTCTAATATGTGATGCAAACCTCAGGTGCAAGAGGCCCTCCATTTAACAGCCGCACAACATCCTGTAAATGTTTACCACAGGGCCATCCTGTCGGGCCAACGCTTTGATGGGAAACACATTACATCACGTGTGATTTGTAGTGCAGAGCACAGTGTTAAGCATGATGTGCCGTGAGCAGAGATCTGCGCTGAACGAGTGGGTCGGTGGTTAGATGCAAGATCTCACCTCTATCCAGTAAGAGATGTACAGCCGCAGTTTGTCTGCAGGAACTGGAGAGAAGAAGACAGAAGTGTGAATTTCTTGTGAATCTCGAGGCTGTCAGGTTTTTTTTTTCCCTGACTCTAGGGGATGTAAACACCCACATGTACTCAGATATATGTCACCCATATGTGCACTGCATAAACAGAGTGCTATTCAAATTTACTAAATACAAGTATTACAAGATATTACAAGTACTACAGGGATATGTTCAATCTTGTTCATCTATAAAAACGTTATATTTATATAAACATTGTTTTCGTTAATTGAAATAAAGCTGAAATAAAATAAAATAGAAATATTAGAAGAAAAACTTAAAATAAAATAAGTTGAAGTTGAAGCACTAAAATTCTGAAAACTAAAACTGAAGTAAAAAATAAATTAAAGCTAAAATAAATATTTTAAAAACAGACAATTACAAACTAAACAATTGCTTAACTAAAATGTTATATATTTTTTTAATTGTATGAAAATATTAAAGTAAAAACTAATCCAAAATATTAATAAATGCTATAATAGTATCAAACCTATTATTGGGCAGCGAATATTAGGAATCTGTTATATTGGGTGCAGCAGGATCTGCAATTAAAGGAGTCTCAGTGGGTACTGGTGGAGGCTGCCTCTTGTACTCCAGCAACTTTAACATCCTTACTAAGTGTATTATTACAATAAAAAGGCGGCCACTCAGTGTGAGCCACCACAGTGATTACATTAACCCTCTAAAGCGTCTTTAAATAATTTGTAACCATTTAGTGTTTGGTGTTAGACCCAAACACCCGTTCTCATAACTCTGTATGACTGTCTTCTTTATATTTGTGACCGCGTACATTCAACATGCTGCCACACTATTTGAAATACTGCACCGATGAACTTTCACGAGAACATTTTAATTAAATAATTTAAGACAGTTACCCTCGGTTTCCAAGACCAGGCTTAAAGGGTTAGTTCACCCAAAAATGGAAATATCTGTCATTAATTACTCACCCTCTATGGGAGGGTCAGAGAGCCTTCAGATTTCATCAAAAATATCTTAAAGGGGTGGTTGATTGCGATTTCACTTTTTTGATGTTAGTTAGTGTGTAATGTTGCTGTTTGAGCATAAACAATATCTGCAAAGTTGCAGGACTGAAAGTTCAGTGCAAACGGATATATAGTCTTTTAAAATTCTGGCAGTTTAATGTCTACAAAAATGGCTCGTAGGAACAACAACAAGTTCCTTCCCGGGTTTGTGACATCACAAACCCAGACAAACCCCGCCCCCGGGAACATGCAGCAAGGGGGGCAAAGCCATGCTGCGCTGCTTTAGAGAGGAGGAAGAGAAAACTAGGGGTGCACACACTCTGCTCTGCTGCATCTCTCTCTCTCTCTCTCTCTCTCTCTCTCTGATTCAGATCACCAGTCTCTCTCTCTCTCTCTCTCTCTCTCTCTCTCTCTCTCTCTCTCTCTCTCTCTCAGTCTCTCACTCAGATCATCAGCTCAGCTCCAACAATGAACTGTTCCATTTATACACTTATGTTCACATAGCTATGAGAAGCATTATAAGTTATACATGGACGTGCGTGTGGTTGCGTACTGTATTAAAGCTTTAATCAGGATAAAACCATATATTAAAAGCTAACAGAATCAGTAGCATTTACACATAACAGCGTATCTAAAAGTATGCGACAACAACAATCAAAAAACATACCATTAAGAGCCGAGCTTGCACAGGTTCTACGCGATCCTCTTCACTAATATCCTCTGCGTCTCAATCGGGCTCAAACTGATAAGCAATATTGACGATGCCATTGTTTACAATACAACCGGAGCACATGCTGCTGAACTGAGGGGTGGGATGTTTAGATGTGGTTTAGCCAATCACAACACACTGGGCTAGCTAACTAATCTGAGCCCATCACATATTTCTGAGGGAGGGGCTTCATAAAAGCAGGAAATGATCGTGTTTACGGGAGAAGGGACAGAGCGGTGTAGAATAAAGGTAACGTTTCTTAGAGAAGGGACAGAGCGGTGTTGAATAAAGGTAAATTATATGAAAAATAATGCGTTTTTTTTTTTAAACGAAGCATTAACACATGTTAGACTGCCCCCCATAAACACAATCAAGCCTAGAAAAAAAACAGTCAACCACCCCTTTAAGGATTTGGTCTCAATTCCGTTTAGCGTTAGACCTTAAAGACCCCTGTACTATGGCACCGTTTTTTTTGCAATATGTCATTTCCACCCTCTTTGATGGATAGGGCTTTTAACACCTGGAGGGAACATGGCTTAGCTACAGTTGGTTAGCAATACATTGATAACAATTTTGCATCCTTTACACAACTAAGAGAAAAATTTGACTTACCCAGCTCCCATTTATTTAGATTCTTTCAGATACAGAACTTTATTTGTAAGCAGTTTTCTAACTTTCCCTTTTTGCCCAATAAAAATACTTGATGTATTAGACCTGTATACATCTTTGAAAGGGTTCATTTGTACAATCTATACTATAATTAACACAAAACAGTCCCCCTCAATGCATCCATTGAAGGCACTCTGGGAGGAGGAATTGAATTTGACGTTTGAGGAAAATATCTGGGATCTAATTCTTGCCCATATACACTCATCGTCTATAAATGCTAGACGCACTCTCATTCAATTTAAGGTGGTGCACAGAGTCCATTGGTCTAGAGCTAAATTAAACAAAATATTTCCTGATTTTGACCCAACCTGCCCTCTCTGCACAACTGAACCAGCTACGTTACTGCATTCTTTCTGGTCTTGTCCAGATTTTTGGAGGAAAGTCTTTAGGTGTTTTTGTGTTATTTTTTTCTTTACATATTACAGGCTGATAGTGTATCCTTTGCAACTCTACTGGCTAGGCGACTTATTCTTATGAATTGGAAGTCAGCAGTTCCCCCTCCTTATCACCAATGGGTTTTTTACTTTTTACATGCTCTCATTATGGAAAAGATTCGGTTTGCAATAAAACAAAAGATTAAACTTTTTTTGAGAGTCTGGAGCTCTTTTCTGAAATATTTTAAAGAGACAACTGTATGTCTGTATGTATGATAGAAAGACTGACACACAGACTGATAGAAAGACTGACTGACAGACAGACAGACAGACAGACAGACAGAAAGACAGAAAGACAGACAGACAGGCAGGCAGGCAGGCAGACAGACAGACAGACAGACAATAATAATATGCATGCTAAGAAGCAACTACTTAATAGTGAGAAATGATCCTTAAAATAAAGTGTTCCCGCATAAATTAAATTAGAGTATATGATTTTTTAAAAAACAGTACATAATTTTCTTTAATACACATTTCACATATTGACATATTAATATTATAATATTAATTTTGCCCCTCTATGCACATTCTGGCCTATCTGTTTCAATAATGGACTTTGACTGCAAAGTCAAGTGCCTTGACCAAACAACTAATTTCATATCCAAAAGGACAAAGGTCAGCATAGTGATGCTATTAAAAAGAGAGAGAGATGTCAAATAAAGGCTGAAGATAGAACTGCCCTCTGCGCACATGCTGCAGTATTTCTGTTCTCAGGAAGGTAAAGAATACACTGTCCCGCCCAGCCTGCCTAACGGGCCATACCGGAGACATGGCCATTGTTCCCAGCAGACACAGAGAGTAAGGAGAGCTACGCTCTCATGACACACACATACTCATTCCCACAGTCCTGACGCCTCCTTCCTGACTATCGCTTCTAACACACAGTCATAAATAACACAGGGTGGACCTCCTTAACATCCCTCCTACTCTAAACAATCAACCCAGAGAGATGATACACAGATAGACTGAATGATTGAGAATGATTAAGACAGACTGACAAACTGACAGATAGACAGACAGACAGACAGACAAAAAAAGACAGACAGACAGGCAGACAGGCAGACAGACAGACAGACAGACAAAAAAAGACAGACAGACAGGCAGACAGGCAGACAGACAGACAGACAGACAAAAAAAGACAGACAGACAGGCAGACAGACAGACAGACAGACAAAAAAGACAGACAGACAGACAGACAAAAAAAGACAGACAGACAGGCAGACAGACAAACAGACAGACAGACAGACAGACAAAAAAAGACAGGCAGACAGACAGACAAAAAAAGATAGACAGACAGACAGACAGACAGGCAGACAAAAAAAGACAGACAGACAGACAGACATGTAGACAAAAAAAGACAGACAGAGATAGATAGATAGATAGATAGATAGATAGATAGATAGATAGATATACTGCCTTATAGTCTAACATTTGAACTCATTACATGTTAAGAAATTCAGTTCACTTCAGGATACATCTTAAGGTTACATCTTTAACAGATGTAAACCAGGCACTAGAACTGCTTTTGCTTTCACGATGAAATGCAGCAACACATTGCAGGGCTCAACAATAACAATAGCTGGATGGCCCAAGGCCAGTGTGAGAAAGTTTCTTGATAGTTGACAGAACGCCATAATGGATAATAAGCATCGAACAAACCAGTCATGATTTGCACAGTATGTTTTCCAATTAAGGTATGTGTATACTTTTTTATTTTGTATAATTTTTTATACAGCGACATTATAGTATTAGTATCATTAAAAGCCTAATAAATAATATGTATTTTTTACAGACAATTATTTGTAAAGATATTGATGCTGCGATTACATATGAAAAATAATGAAAGACACAGACAAGTGCACAATCCAAATGTTGTCTGAAACATGAGACATGCTTGATATTATGCCTTACTTTTGAGCACAGTGTGCAGTGCTCCAAAAAACAGCTGTCATAGCCGGACAAAAAAATAAAATAAAAAATTTACAATGCCTTCTACACAGAGTTAGTTGGAAAATAGTAGTACGCACCATCCTGCAGCTGTATCTCATGGAGGTAAAGTGGACTCTGTAGTACATTACAACGGCCCGGTTCATCTTCCCTGGTCAACAGCATCAGGTCTGTGTAGATGAACACTGTAGCCTATAGAGGGCGATACAGACAACAATCAGTACCGCACTGAAACATCCCCATCTGACCTTCTTATGTCACTCTCACTCAGCTTCTACCAAGTGAAGACAAACATAATTCTTTATAATGGAAAACATGAGCCTATTTATAGCGTTCATTTAAACTGGAGAGCAGATGCAGAATTACACTGAGAATGAACTGTCCTTTACTTAATGGCTTAAATAATATTATACAACTATAAGACCCGTTAAAAGTTACGATGAATCAGGTAAAGTCAAGTTAAGGTCATTAGGAAGGGGAAAAGCTGTGATTCCCACACAGAAAGCAGTAGGCTGGTTGCGCTGCTTTGTCTTTCATGGCACCCACTGCCCAGGCTTGGAATTAGGCCAACTTAATAAAAGCAGCTGATCTAAATCACAGTCAAACACACACACACTCGTTCTAGGACACTGGAGGAATGTGTTTAGTGATGTACAGCTCATCCTTCTTAAACACTCTGATCTTTAGAAACTCTTGACTGCATTACTCAAACAGGTCCCTTGGCAAAATTGAGGTCAGCTGGCATGCAGACGGGGGCCCTGCGAGAGAGCACAAAGGATGCGACAGACTCTCAAAGGGAATCACAGCTGGCATGCAGACGGGGGCCCTGCGAGAGAGCACAAAGGATGTGACAGACTCTCAAAGGGAATCGCTATAGATACGAAGTCGGTTTTGGAGGCTATTGTGGCACTCAGAGATTTATCTTTGCACAATATTGCTCATGCTGAGGAAGCCGAGGTCATGTTATTCCCAAACTGCAGGTTTCCTTTAAAGCTGCAGCAGAAAGAAATCTCAGATCAAGGTATCTGCTTCCACACTATGTGGAGCACATATTTTGTGTCGGGCGTTACTGTCAACGAGACAAATATTTCTGCAGTTCCCAAACGATTGTTCAGTGAAATGGATCTAATAGAAAAGGTAGTGTTTCATCCATCTCAAGAAAACATCAGGTCATGGACTATAGCAGGCTTTTAGAGGGGTATCATGAGAACAAACTCAAATCTGACCAAGCAAAATAGTCAGTTCTCATGAAAGGGGACACCAGCTCTAGGTCACCTTCAGAGCCCACAAACAAGACATTACAAGAATCGTTTCTGCATATTTTATCCAAGACAAGATGTTTTAGACAGGATGTTTCTCACGCTAGATTCCTGGAACCAGATGAAGGTCTTGCTTAAAAGGATCTGAAAGTTATCAATAGTTAAGCTAAATGCAAAAACGTTACATATTTAGGACGACAACGCAATCTGCAGTGAATGTTGGCAGATTCATCAGATATAAAATAGTAATAACAAAACCATCACATAGCTTAAAGGGATAGTTCACCCAAAAAAATTTAATTCTGTCATCATTTACTCACCCTAAAATCGTTCCAAACCTGAATGAATTTCTTTCTTCTGCTGAACACAAAAGAAGATATTTTGAAGAATGCTGGTAACCAAACAGTTGACAGTAGCCAATGACTTTAATATAATTTTTTTTCCATATTATGAAAGTCAGCTGTTTGGTTACCAACATTCTTCAAAATATCTTCTCATACATGTTTGGAACAAATTGAGGGTGAGTAAATGATGACAGAATTGGTTTCAATGTATGGAAAAGAGCAGCATAAACAATCTGCTAAACTTCTCTTTATGTTCCATGGTAGATAGCAAATGACAGCTTTTTCAATGCTTTTCATTTTTGGATGAACTTGCCAATTCCCTTTAATATCTCGACTGTTTCTCCAACAGAGCAATGACCAAAAGAAAGCAAATGGAGACTTGTGCTTGCTTCAGATGCTTCTACTGAGAAACAGAGATTAGTTCCTATCTCAGAGGAGTTTTCAACAGGCTCACAAATTGTGCTCAAATTTGCCAGTCCGCAATCAAAGGTCATGAATCATAATATGAACTTAAACATTTCTCATCAAATTCCGAAGAAAAAATTATTTCCAACATGCCATCCATATTATTTCTGTGGCTATATAGTCATATTATATTGCTAACAATTGTCTCATTAGTTATAAACACATTTGTTAAAAAGTAAATGAAAAATGAGTTCATTAAATACAACAGAAAACTCCCCTGATTCATAAAAAGCAACCTCTGAGCAATACATTTTCCTCTGGGGAGAGTGTGAGTTAATGGCGTTACCTTAAGAGCTATGTGTTTACTGTCATGAAGGACCATTTCCTCTGACAACATCAGGACTCTCTCAGGGCTGCACAGGTCCAGCGGCTGCAATGCAATTAAAGACTTATTACAGCTACACTATGTGCATCATGTCAATCATGTCATATGTCAGTACAACACATCCTAGATAAACTATAATAACAGCACACTGGTCAGTAAATCAGCCAATATATGGGTAGAGGTAATTGGCATGAAATGCCAAGCAGTGACAGCAGTATGCTGTGGTGTGGCATATTATACTCCCAACTATTTAAGCAACATTTTTGTAAAAAAAAAAAAGCATGTTTATTACACATGCAAATTTTCACAACCTCATATTACTTGAGAAAAATTCTTTCTCACATCACAGAAAAAAAGCTAATTTATAATTGGGAAAACATATGAAACATATACTCTTACTTATACATCCATATACATTTTAACCAAAAATGTATTTAAAAAAGCTCATTACCCTTTTAATTAATCATCCATAATTTGTTATTGATAACACTCATGTGATACACTCAATAACACAAACCACTGTTCTTTTAACTCTAGCACTTAAATATTTAAAATAAAACGTACAAAGACTGCATAATAAACCTGGAAGATAAACAGATACTGAATATACCTGAACAAAAACTGGGAAGATGAGAATCTTGGGGGCCAGACTGACGTATGTGCCATAGTTGGAGTGAGGCAGGTGGGACTGGACGATGGTACAGTTCTGGTAGTTGGCAAAGCTTTGTCTGTAGGATGAAGGAGGCAAGGTGGTGGTCGTACTGTTCATAGCCCTGCACAAGGTGGCTTGTGCTTGCAGCCCCCCATTCTGCAGGTAGTCTGGGCTCTGCTGCAGTCCTCTGCCAGTCTGATAGATTCTTCCTATGAATCGACATGAAATTTCATCAAAGACCATTATATATATATATACATATATTTCAAGATCTAATTTATTCCTGTTATGGCAAAGCTGAATTTTCAGATGCCGTTACTTCAGTTATCAGTGTCACATGATCCTTCAGAAATTATTTTAATATTCTGATTTAGTTTTCAAGAAACATTTCTTATGATTATCAAAGTTGCAAACAGTTGTGCTGCTTAATACTTTGTGGAAATAGCAACACATTTTTTTTTCTTTGATGAATAGAAAGTTCGAAAGAACAACATTTATTTGAAATCTTCAGTAACATTAACATAATATCTTTACTGTCACCTCTTATTGACGCCATCTACGAATGTTAATAAATTACTATCATGGTCATGAGCCTCATGATCTTTCCATCTGTCATTTCACCACTATACTTTAAAAGGGAACCATAATAACTGTTCTTGCACAATTCTTTCTTAAAGAGCATGTGCAGAAATTTTACATTTTAAACTGATCTGAGACATGCCAACATGAGATCGTTACCTAAACATGTAGAACAGAAACAAACCTAAAACCTTCTCATGGCCTGTCTTACCTAGAGTTCCCAGTGTGCCATTGGAGTCAGAATACACTGGCTGCAATATCTGAAACATTAAACATTCAGATAAGCAAGATGTTACCCCAGCCTTCAGTCGGAATGAGCATGAATACAATTGCTTTCAGATTCCCACCTGGTTTCCAGGACTGACAGGAGAGAGGATGATGTAGTTGTCGCCGTTTGATGATGTCACACGGGTACCTTTGAGGGTCTGTGTGTGTGTTTTGTAGTCATTTTCTTCTTGTTTGCCAGTCCAAGACCACAATGACTCTCCTACTCCGTTTCCTGTGTTATCAGGGCTACTTACTTTTTTACGACGACCCTGTTTGTGATTGGTGGGTCGAGAGAGTAAAGGTGGGGTTTTGTTTTGAGTCTTTGCAGATGAGACAGAATCAAATCCTGAGGGTTTGTAGGAAGGCCTGTGGATAAGCCCCTCGTAGTAAGGCTTCATAATAGGCACTGTCCTCCACACCACCACTGTGATCTCATTACGACAATTCCTGCAAGAAGAAGGATGAATTTAATGATAAGGCATGAATGCATTTTAAAAGAACTATTAATTTCACTTGACCCATGTAATCTCATTGAACTATTACTATTTAAAATGTGAGGTGAAAAGGTGGTACCACATTATTTCAAGGACCAGTTCTCACTATTAACTAGTTGCTTCTTAGCATGAATTAAAAGCCTACTCTAGCTTTAAGTGTATTATTGTTTAAGTTTATATTAAATGCAATAAGCTGAATTTCAGTGTTTTTTTGACTCACTTAAGTAGGACTTAAGTACACACTTAAGTACAGTTTAAAAAAAAGTGCAATTTGTAATGTTGTCAAATTAAATGTTTGGTAACACTTTATTTTAAGGTGTCATTGTTACACATGTTACATGTACTTACTATTATAATAACAATTAATTATGCATAATTATATGCAAGTAACCCTAAGCCAAACCCTAATCCTAACCCTAAGTACATGTAGTTAATTAATATTACTCAGTACTTAAAGGCACAATATGTAATTTTCGCCACTAGAGTGCACGTATTCAAAATAAACAAATAGACAAAGGCGTAGTTTGATGATGCCGTGACTGAGTGTGGAATCATGGGAGTTGTCGTCTTCATCCCACAGCCGATGCAATCCGACGGGACTCGGGCAGAAATCATGTTCATGGATGAGCTAATGATTTATTAACGTAGTAGAATGAAGCAGGGTGAGGCTGAAAGCCATCGAAGC
>NW_015540884.1:711903-724515 GCF_001515605.1 Sinocyclocheilus anshuiensis | reverse complement strand
AATATCTGCATGTAATTACATCTGTAATTAATTTCTGTAATTACATTTATAATTACACTGTTGACCCACCCCTTACACCTTAACCCACCCTTTAACCTACCAATACCACCAAACCTGTCTCTAGCCTTACCCGTATCCCACCTCAATAGCAGCAAAAGTGTTTTGCAATACAATATGAACACAATAAGTACATTGTACTTATTTTTTTATGTAAGTACATAGTAGTTAATGCCACTTAATATAAAGTGGGGCCATTCTCTGGATTTAAACATTCTTCGAAACATTTGGGATAATGTAAGTACACAAGTCAGCAAAATATATAACACTGTTCTAGTGGTTTTTGGATATTTTAATAAAAAAATCTTACATATTGTGCCTTTAAATGAATAATTACACTTGTAACAAGGACTCCTTAAAATAAAGTGTAACCTAGTTTATTATTATAAAGCATAGATTAATGGCTTATTCTGCATGACCATATTTTAGATCCCTTAATCTGACCCCATACCTAAACTTAACAACTACCTTACTAACTAGTAAATAGTTAATAGTTAATTAATAGTGAGAACTGGTCCCCATACTAAAGTGTAACCAAAAAGGTGTTGTGAAACCTGTAGCTATAAAATGATAACCAAAAACATCCCTATACACACCTGATGGCATGAGCCAGGTCCACACACTTCCAGTGTTCAACCGGCTGGCCGTTCAGCTGCAGTAATGTGTCCAGCTGCTGTAAACCCGCCTGGTGAGCTGGACCACCTAAACAAAATAGACAAAGACACTCGAGATCATAAACCATAGTTAAATAAAGGATCCCTATCAAAAAGGAATCTCTTTTGTTTACATTTTATTTTATGGTGTCATGTACATTTAAATACTGAGTAATACTGACTAATAGCATTTACCTACTATAGGCTTAGCATTAGGATTTGGGATTGGTTTAGGGTTATTGCATGTAATTATGCATAATTTACTGATGTTACTATAGTACATGTAAAATGTGTAAAATAAAGTGTTCAAATATTTATACTGAAGTCCCTGAGGCTTTAACAATATTTTTAACTATGCACAGATTTACCAAAATACCAAAGTCTGCAATTCAAATGTTAGATCATGAATTTTTTTTTTTTTTTTTTTTAACATTGCCACTGGGGCAATAGCCTTAAAGGGACAACTTTGTACTTTATCTACCAGTAAAAGGTGCATATTAGTAGCTTGGAGTAGTATTATGTACTCTTAAGGTACATGCTTGAGGAGTACACCCATACCATGTACTCCATACACCAATACCATGGTATTTGAGTACATTGGAGTACCATGTTAAAACTATAACATCATATAAACATTAGAGACAAAGTTGTTACTCAAATGAAACATAACTAAGAAACACATAGTCTTCTGTGCTATGAACGAGCAACTTCTGAGCGATAAAATTTTACTCTAGGTACAATTTTATAATAACTTGAGACAAATTATGAGGACAATATGAAAAATGAAATTTCTTGAGTGAAATTACCTGGATCAACAGCCTGAACCCGTACAGGGGTGTCAGAGCAGATGGTGAAGCCAAAACCATCTTTTCCTCTTAAAATGGTCACCTGTGAAGGAGCACATACATTTACACTATCGTTTAAAGGTTTGGGGTTACAACATTTTTCTTTTTTTAAAGAAATCAATAGTTTTATAAAGCAAGGATGCATTAAATATATCAAACGTGACAATAAAGACATTCTGTTAAAAGAGTTTAGTAACACTTTAGATTAGGGAACACAAATTCACTATTAACAAAGACTTTTGCCTCAATAAACTCCTAATTTGCTGCTTATTAATAGCTAGAAAGGTAGTTGTAAAGTTTAGTTATAGGGTTGGATTAAGGGATCTAAAATAAGGTCATGCAGAATAAGGCATTATTTGCTTTATAAGTACTAAGAAACAGCCAATATGCTGGTAATATGCATGCTAATAAGCAACTACTTAATAGTGAGAGCTGATCCTTGAGTGTTACCAAGAATTCTTACATTAATCATGAAAAAAATGTTCCCTTAAAAGTATTAAGTAGACAATTTTTTTCCAAATTAACAATAATAAGAAATGTTTACTGAGCACCAAATATATTTCACAATATTTCTGTTTTTACTATATCAAATAAATGCAGCCTTTATGAGCATAACTGAGTCCTTTCAAAAACATTTTAAAAATCGTAGCAAAAAATAGGGATTCACTCCTAATAAAATCCAATTAGATTCAATTAACATTATTAACATATAGAATTCCTTTAAAAAATACTCCAAATAATATAACTTTTGAATGGACTGAAATGAAAGTGACCTCAGGAACATTAAGGAAGATGGACCATCCACAGTACAGTGTGTGTGTGTGTGTGTGTGTGTGTGCCAGAAACAAACATCCCCCCCAGAGTGCCACTGTACCCCTGCAGCACGAAGACTGAAATGCCACAGCACTAACGAGTCAGGGATATTAAAAACTACAAGCTGAGAAATTAGTCAGGGTTGCTGGGTGATCAGGGGGCTTTTCTTTTTCCCTGGCAAGAAAAGGAAATGATTGGGGGAGAAAACTGCCATGGCACTGACAAACAGCAGAGACAGAATATTTGGACAGTAGAAGTTCAAAATGTCAACAGAACCTGGAGCCAAACTAAATAGGAAATATTGAAGAGGAGGGGGGCGTCTCACATTTAACATGACATTGACCGCACAACAACAAAGAGGCTTGTTTGGAGAGGGAGAGAGAATAAAAAGAGAAAAAGTGATGACAGCTTTAGGACTTTCACTGCCATTCCTCTTTTCTCTTCTGGGGTGATGTGGTCACTCTCGTTACAAGCTCCATTAATTGCTGTGATAAAATAATTATCCACATCAAGCTGCACTGTTTCCCTTTTCCACTGCTCCTGCTTGTTGTTCAAGTTCAAGTTCAAACATCGACATTCACCTTTGTGATCAGTGTAGTCAAAGTACTAGCATTACTGAATGATGACTAGCTCTTGTTATGACAATACTCGTACATAATGCCATAATCCAGTTTAAGATGATGAGCAGAAATGCTCTGTCCATCACTAAATGGAGTTTGAAACATAAGTTGAAGAGGGGGAGAGGATGAACTGATTTCATGAGGTGTTGTCCCAAATTCACAAAAATGTAAATATGTCCTGCTTTTGGCCAGCTAAGTATCCTCAATGTTCTAGCTACCATGTATTGGACCCTTTGTGGTTCTCAATAAGGAAAGCTGTTTCTTTGTCCATGCAACTTGATTTGCTTCTATTTTCATATTCATTAAGTCTTTAAAAAAATCTGTCAATTTATTTGGTTGCCATATGGTTATTCTATTCTATTCTATTCTATATCATTTTTATGGTTTTATGATGACAGTGTATTTAATATTCTAATCTATTGTTATTTTTGTTAAAATTGATAAATATACATGTCAATTTACAAATACATTCATTATTTATTCCAAAAAAATCGCATGATATTTATATTATTAGATTTTGTAATATATAATATGATTTTGTGTTAAAACGTATTAAAATTAATTTTAATTTACATGTTAATGTCAGCATTTACAAACACATTTGTAACATTATTTTATGTTCTTTGCATTTGGTTCATTTAAATGTAATACTAAATAAAACAGGACGGAGGTGACTAACAAGAGGGTTAAAACACCAACTGTAATGTAATGCACCAACTAAACTATCAGACATTTTCTATTGTTTCAATGAAATAAACTATATATCTTAAATATTTTGTAACTAGTGTGGTAATCCTATCATTACAATCAAGCCTGGATGGGCACCTACAACGAAATCACACCCTCCACCCCTTAACATAAAAGTCACCCTATTATATTTTATATATAATCACAGCACAAGGATATATAAGCAGCTGCTTACCTCACTCATGTGACTAGCCATCCGGCATCCCTCACATTTATTTCTAATATTTCTGCCATATATTGACTAACTCATTGATGAAGTTGTTCGTCCCTGGGGAGTGGGAGATGCATCTCATGCTTGAGCCTTTCCATTACTCATAGCAACTCAAATCTGTTTTCCCTCATCATTCTCAAGGATCAACCTTTATAATATAATGGAAAAGTCTTAAATCTTACTAGTACTTCAGCTGACATTTTTATCCAAATCCACTTACAGTGCCAATCTGGAGCAAACTAGGGATAAGTGCATTGCCCAGGTTTGCGGAGATCAAGCCTTCAATCACCCTTGGTCTTTAAACATTAAGCTACAACACAGCACTCTAAACTCAAAAAAATACATTATATGCAATGAATTTCATGAGGACTATCCGAGACCGAACACGACATAACTCTTCAATACCAGTTTCAATAACACTACAACCAAAGCCAAAAAAAAGCAGAGGAACAAACCTGTGGCAAGTTTCGTTCGATGCAGAGCCGGCACAGACCGTGGATCGTATGCATCGCTCACCGCATATATGTCCACCTACATCTGCGGCGCTCTCTTCAGTGTCTTAAATAAAAGTAAAGTCACACAGGTGATGCTGCTTCCCTTCGTGGTCACTCTAGTGCGGCTATGCATGCCCACTCATGGGAACTGCTCTGAGCAGAAGAATGACAGGAAACCACCTTCCACCCCCCCAGTCAGTGGCCAGGCAGTATGTCTGCTCTCGATAAGCCAACATGCTTCCTGAGTAGCTCTCAACAGTAGTGGCTGAACTCACTCTCTATGCGCAGTGAGATGGAGCTCACTCAGATAGGCTTGATTTAGTGTAAACACAAACATTCATTATGAGCCAGAGACATTAAAGTACGTTCAATGTTTGTTTAATGAGAAGCTGGACAAGCATAGGCTGACAGATGTGGAGGACGTCCAGCCCTTGCACAACACCTTGATTCACAAAAACAGTGTTGAAATTTCTGAAATCCATTATTATACTCGAGCAGGATCTGTGTTAAACCAACACAGTCATTTCACCAAAGCACTCACTCTACCATAATCCAATCTCTTACATCACTCTATCACTGGTGTTCCAGTTAAAACCAGTGATTGCAAATCAGAAATCCCTGGAAGGTCAACTACGAAATCTGAAAAATGGATTTTCGGGAAGAGAGGAAGGAAACGGAAGAATGATTAGCAGAGTATTTGACCAGCCTCCACATAAAAATGCAGGGAACCAGCAAGAGTGTCAGTGGAGCGGGAATCAAACAGGGATAAATCATAAACACTGTGCGGGATTGGGCTTCCTATTGCAGCCACTTTGTTGGCTTTTCCCATTTCCCAGCTTTGTCTGAGGAGAACAGAGCGGGCGGAGAACAGTCCTGGGAAAAGTTGCTCTCTAAAGTGGATGGGAGGGTTTAATGAGCGAGTATGCGTGTGTTTGTGTCGCACATATCCAAAAGTACATCCACACACCTCATATTTCTAGTGTCCGTCACATTAGCACATGCCACAGAGCTGCTTATATTCCCAAGCTGATCGAATCACATCTCTGATGGCTATGATGGCTGAAAAACTCTTTTGACTACATGCAGTACCATTAGCTGTTATAGTTGTTAGCTTAGCATAAGTATGCAATAATAATTTCAACACTACAGCCAAAGCAATTTACTCCCAACAAGCTAGCAAAAGCAGAGTAATCGTGTTTTGCGCTGTATCCTTTTTCAAACGAGTATTATTGTTAACTGAAACTAAAACGACCAAAAATCAACAACTGAAATTAAGATGAACTAAAATAAAATATGAATATTAGATGATTAAACTTAAAAAATAAAATAAATTGAAACTAAATGAGTAAAATTACTCAAATTAAAACTGAAAAAGCTAAATAAAAATATATAAAACAAAAAAGAACTAATAAAAATAGCAAAAGAACATAAAATATAAAAGCAGAAAATAAAAAAGTAACTTTTATTGGTGTAACTTTAGGTTTATTTATATTAAACATTTTTTACCATTAGAAATGATTTATATTTTAGTTGTTATATCACATGAAGCACATTTTGGGTTTAAAAAAATGCTTTAAGTCCACAAAAATAAACATCTCAAATTAAATAAAAAATTCAAATGTCATTTTATAAATTACACTTACTGTAAATGACTGCATGTTCTCTGGACTTGTGGTCTCGGGTCCAGCTTCATAGTTGGATGCAGCAGCTTCTGAAAGATACACAAGAGCGTCCCACGAGTCCCAGGCTGACAGATTGCTCTTTGAGTACATCTTAGCCCTGGGTAGAAATCTCTCGACTCCAGCACTCTTTAGAGAGAGGACAGCAGAATCCGGTCAACGCTGTCTGCAGGCTTCAGCTGAAAGTGCGTGTGTCTACACCATGAGAGATGAACTCAAGCTGAATCCCTGTGACACAGAGATGACTGCCCCACAACAGAGAGAGAGAGAAATAAATCTACTCCCCTAAAAGCGTCACCCCCACCCCGACAACCAGCGACAGGCTCCCCCACTTTGTAACCATAGAGATTACGCTCCCAGGAAGCAATGTCTTTTTAAACATTCTTCATGGAAACAGCATTCAAGAGGGATACAATATAGCTGGCTCTCTCTATTAAAGTCAGCCCAGTGCCTTGACTCAAGCCCCCTCTCTTTCTTTCTCTCTCTCTCTCTCTCTCCAATCAAACTTAATCTCGGCTGAATTTCTCTGACGGGACACGTGTCATTTTGTCCACACTCCAGGAGCAAAACCATTCATTTTGGGAGCAATAATTAAGATGATCTCTTACACTCTATGAACCAAAAATGACTGCGCATTAAATTTTACACATTTTTTTTCATTGGAAAAAAAGGTCATTACGAAACGGCAGAGGGAGGGAGACAAGATCTCCAAAGTGGATTTAAACTGACTTAGACACATCATGATGTTTCAGCCTTTTCATTCTCATCTCATTCCCGCAGCTCATCACAGCACACACTGTGTCGGCCCCCTGGCCCCCGGCTCTTTGTTACAGCTCTCCACAGGGATGCTGTACGTTTCAACACCGAGCCCTCTATATCCCTCCAAAAAGTACAAGACAATGCTTGTAAATTTAACATAGCATTTGATGAGAAATAAAACATTCAAATTTCATTTAGACTCAAAAGCACAAAAGTAACTTCGGCTGCAAAGAGCTCGTTTGGTTTCAGCAATGTCAAGAATATCTGTTCTCATCTGATCTACTGTTGCTGATCAAAACTGTCATGTGGAATTCCTGGCCCCCGGCTCTTTGTTACAGCTCTCCACAGGGATGCTGTACGTTTCAACACCGAGCCCTCTATATCCCTCCAAAAAGTACAAGACAATGCTTGTAAATTTAACATAGCATTTGATGAGAAATAAAACATTCAAATTTCATTTAGACTCAAAAGCACAAAAGTAACTTCGGCTGCAAAGAGCTCGTTTGGTTTCAGCAATGTCAAGAATATCTGTTCACATCTGATCTACTGTTGCTGATGAAAAACTGTCATGTGGAATTTGTCCGTCTTCACTGCTAAAGGCTATCAGAGAGTGGCTACGATCCAACTGCGAAAGACAGAAAAAGAGAGAGAAACTGCATTTAATCTCACCAGCGGTCTGTCTGATGCGACGTGAGGCCACTTTCAGATGTTTGCTCCTGCCCAGCTCCTCTCCCAGGAGATAATACCAACCTCTGATCTCCTGTCAGCAGAAAATTTGAAAAACACAATTAGACACAGAGAGCCATGGAAAGAAGATACTCTTTCCTTCGCAAGGTTTTGCAATCGCAATATCTGTTGACTTGTTAATGCGGCCCTCATAGGGACAGCATTCAAATCTGGTCCTGTGTTCGTCCGCAGCTCTGTTGTGTGTCCGTGTGTGTGTGTTTTTGAGACCTTCACAGTTGTAAACAGCTGATGCCCATTTTACTCTTCCACTCAGCCAGATGGCATCGTGTTATATAAAACATCCATCGAGCTTGATCTAATTTTTCTCTAAATATCACCCTCCGAGAAAGGATTTACTGTCTTAACACATGGGTATAACACTCTTGAATTAGACAACGGGACATAATGTAAAGGAGCAGGGATTTCAGATGGGATATTTCTCGTTTGTCTGTGCAGGCAGGCATACAGAATAAAGCCACTATGCCAGCGTGTTCGTGTTGTGCTGCTCTTGGTAATTGTAGGTCATTTTTCAAGCCTCAATGAGCAGTCCTGTCGCCACTTCCCCCACTGTGTAATTAGACGATGGTGTGAAGGAAATGCTTTGAAAAGAGGAGAATGAAATTAAGAGAAACATTTAATAAATATGAAATGCTCTTTCTTAAATCAAGTCATAACTGAATTATGCTACAATGAAAGAAGATTTTAGATTAAATAATGGATGGTGTATCGTGGTAGTACATCTACGGAAGTAGATGTACAAAGACAAATCTGTTTATTAATATATCACTTTTGGCTTTCCATTTCAGTCACATTTTACAATAGAGTTCATGCTACATAAATAATTGCTGAACTGCACTAATTCTGTATATGAAGTGTGTGTGGTTTCTGTGTCACCAGTGTCTCTTAACAGGATTACAAAAATAGTGGCTCACCCCAAAGATGATTCCCAAAATCAAGCCTAAACTCACGCCATTACTGTTCGGTATACAATTCGTGAGCATATATATCTATATCTATATCTGTCTATCTATCTATGTATATATATATATATATACCATTCAAAAGTTTGGGGGCAGTTTAATTTTTTTTAGAAATTAATAAATAATTTTTTTTTTTACAAATTATTAAGCAAGGATGCATTTATTTGATCAAGAGTGTCAGTATAGACATTCAAATTGTTACAAAAAAAATCAATTTCAAATAAATTCTGTTGTTTGCTTTTATAATATTTCTTTCTACTCAAAAAAAAATATATATCACTGTTTCCAGCAACAAAACTATTTTCAACACTGATAATAATAAGAAATGTTTCTTGAGCACCAAGTCAGCATATTAGAATGATTTCGGAAGGAACATAAAAAATCTGGTTTGCCCTTACAGAAATAAATTACTTTCTAAAATATATTAAAATTAAAATGGTTATTTTAAAATGTAATATGTCCACAATATTACTTTTTTACCATATTTTTGATCAAACAAATGCAGCCTTGGTGAGCATAATAAACTTTCAAAAACACTTACATAAAATAACATATGATAATAAATGAATATAAAATGTGTTCATGTATATGTATTTTTTTTTAGTTTAGTCATTTTTAATGAATGTATGGGTGAAGGGTGAAAATAAAAAGCAATAACCACTGTACTGCTACTACTGTCATTTTTTCTGTCATATTGATAAAAAATACAAATCCAAACGACTTTCAAATCACTGCAGGGTAAAAGCGCTATGGGTAAATGTAAACAACAGGATATTTACCTTAGGTGAGGTGATGAGGGAGTGGACACCAAAACTCATACAGCCCAGGAAGTCACTGCGCCTGTGGGCAAAATCAAACACTCTAAAACACAACAACAGACGGGAATTTCTGAACTCCTGATAAAGTCACATTCATATCGGTTAACCCCACTTAGATCATGTTCACTGTCCTGTGACGCTGCTGGTATAATAACATATTGATTTTGTACTGAGTGATTGTGGCTTTGCCAACTGTCTTTTTGCAGCATGAGTATAAAATGCATACAAGAACAATTGTATGGTACACATATAAATACCCTTATCTACAGCTGTATTCATGTAGAAAATCAACATGTGAGTGATAAAGATGATAAAGTCCTACCTGGAAGTTCGATTGCGATTCCACACTGTTAACAACAGCCTCTTCTTCTGATCGTCTTCATCCACATCTCTGCAACATAAATGCAACACTTCAAAAGCTCATCCATCAATGTCCAGCTTCATCCAAAAACACAATGGCCTTCTCCTCCAAAGACTTCAAAAAGACAGCCTTTTTTTCAGCTAACAAAAGAAAGACAGCAGACTCAGCCCTAAAGTCTCTTTCGGAAAGACTGATTGAGATACAGAGGCTGTCAGACGAGGGGTTAGAGAGCGCATGATGTTTAACATAAATTATTAAACTATAAGATAGCATGATAATCTTTACTTGCACCATAATACAAGTGCTCTGTCTGTAGCGAACAATAAAACTATAAAAGAATCACTCACAACATAAACGTCTCGTTGAAAACAGGACTCTTGCAGTCTAGAACGGTCCTGGTCTTCCATCGCTTGCTGTGGTCAACATCTGGAGCAATACTTATCTGGAATAAATAAATACGTGTTGGTGGTTGCTATTAAGTCCACTAGTTTAACATTGCTAGAGGACATATTCATCATATTCAGAGGGAAAATCAATCAACACTTGAATCTGGAATTGAGTGGACAGCTGCCAACACAACTGATGCTTTCTCATGCCTGAAACCTGCTCAGGCTGACATGAAAACGGGTTCATTTCAAGGGCAGACGTCCACAGAGGATTAAGCGACAAATAATGACAAAAATAATAGCACATCATCACCAACAGCGACCGGGAAAGTTACTGCTGTCTCTCTGCTAAGAGAAAAATAGGTTGGAGTTGTTTTATTAGGCTCGCAGTCACATGACATCATGTGTCGTCTAAATATTGTCTGCTCTAGACCTTATCTGCATATGTCAAAATGCCCACCTTTACATATGAGTCACATGGTTTGTACTCTCTTCCCATGAGTCCCCTGGCCTCCAAAACTGTAGAAAAAAAAAAACATGAGAGCATGAGTAAAAATGCTGTCTGAGTAATTAAATTCTCATTTAATGAATTATGAATGTAAGATTTACAGTATGAATTAAGTGCAAGTATAACCTGTTTATTAAAATTAGATTTTAACATGAGAAGCAGTCTTATTTGAAAAACAAATTCTTAAAACTCTAAAATTATAAAGTACAAAATCTATTCACAGACATGCTTACTTTGAACATAGAGCCACCCGCTGCTCGGAGTAACTGTCAGTTTGAGTTGACCTGAGGTCAGTGGAAAAAAAATATATTTAATTATACACACAGCAATAATACAAAAACAAAATAATAGTCACAGGCACAGGGTTCACACATGCCAAATGAATTTACATGACTTGACTTTTCCAGTCAATTTAAAAATTCCAGTAATAAAAATAATAAATAACTGGTCAAAAGTTAGTATAATATTTTAACGTTTTAGAAGTCTCTAATGCTCACCAAGGCTGCATGTATTTGATCAGAACAGTACTATTGTGAAATATTATTACAATTTAAAATGTTTTCTATTTCAATATATTTTAAAAATGTCATTTTTTAAAATATGATAGCACAGTTGAATTTTCATCAGCCATTACTCCAGTCTTTAGTATCACACAATCCTTCAGAAATCATTCTAATATGCTGATTTTGTGTATTTATTTTCATGGAAATATCCACGCACATGACTCACAGGTGTAATGGAGAGTCCACATTTTTAGAGCATAACAGATGAGTTCAAAAACCTGTAGAAAACAGCTATTTTAAATTGTAATAATATTTCACAATCTCTTTGTTTTTACTGTATTTTTGTGGTGAGCTTAAGAGACTGCTTTTTAAAAACATGAATCTTACTAGCCCCAAACTTTTGAATGGTAGCAGCATACATCAGTCTACGTATGTGTTCAGCCTAACATTTCGCTGATTCCATTTCATTAGCTAAAACAGTCACACTTTAGTTTGGGGATCAATTTTTATTATTATTATCTAACAATTAACTACAACTTTTGACTCAATAAACTTTTAATTTGTTGCTTATTAATAGTTAGTAAGGTAGTTGTTAAGCTTAGGTATGGGGAAGGATTAAGGGATCTCAAATATTGTCATGCAGAACAAGACATTAATATGTGTTTTATGAGTACTAATAAACAGCCAATATCCTAGTAATATGCATGATAATAAGCAACTAGTTAATAGTGAGAATTGGTCCCTAAACTAAAGTGTTACCAAACTAAGATGTAGCTAATTTCAATAAATTAAGAATCAGTCTGGAAAAATTATGAATCGGTTTAATAATAATTTAATAATTGTTTAAACATTTTTGATGATAAATGCTACTGAAGCATCATTTGTCAACACATACAGTAGCTCAATAAAGACTCACCATGAGTTTGTAAAAGAAAAGATGATCTCTGCCATTGCCTGAAACAGCTCAGTGTCACTTTCTGTGCCTTCTGACAGTCCATGTTATAGTAAAACCACAGCTTGACTGATTTTAAAAATGTCCCAAATAGCATGCATCACACATGAATTCTCAGAAATGTAGTAAATGAATTCAGATGTGATGCCTCACAGCTATTCAAGAGCTTAACTGCCACTATGCATATGTTGCCACTGGAGGATAAAGGACAGCAGGAGAAAACAAGCATAAATTTTAACCGCCTTGCATTTTGAATAGCTGATAAGACAGGAGGAGCTGTGATTGGTCAGAGAGCAGCACTGAACGAGTGAAAGGGGGTGTGTGTGGAGGGAGGGAGGGAGGGAGGGAGGGAGGGAAAGTCCACCTGCTGTACTCATAATAAACAAAACCTTTGACTGAGGTCGCCCTTTGTGCTGATCTGAGATCAGTTATATTATTTCTCTTAAAGGGATAGTTCACCCAAAAATGAAAATTTGATGTTTATCTGCTTACCCCCAGGG
>NW_015540884.1:708913-710952 GCF_001515605.1 Sinocyclocheilus anshuiensis | reverse complement strand
CTGCAGTGAACGAGTGAAAGGGGGTGTGTGGAGGGAGGGAGGGAGGGAGGGAGGGAAGGAGGGAAAGTCCACCTGCTGTACTCATAATAAACAAAACCTTTGACTGAGGTTGCCCTTTGTGTTGATCTGAGATCAGTTACATTATTTCTCTTGATATATATAATTGGATCAACAACAAGAAAACTTAAACGCAGCTCCTCTCCAGCTACCCCTCTCCAGAGGTTAAATTTTTAATTCACAGTTTTCACTGATGAAGGAAAATAAGAAGAGTGATTTGGTGCTGCTGTATAATCATGCTGACTAACTTCAAGAACGAATCTATCATATGGCTGTGAACGGTAGGCAATACATTCCTCTGCAAGAGCAAAACCATGTTTAGTGCATAAAGCATTGTGTTAAGCTCTGTTTCCTGGCCTCCTTTGGGACAGCCATGGAAAATGCATGCAACTCAACATCCACACAGATAAAAATAACAATAAATAGCTGGTGCAGAGCATGCAGGATTTCAGTCAAATTAATTCAGCCATTATCTCTACTGTCTCCCCAAAAGACAGTAAAAAAAAATGTTGATTTGTGAGATGGGATACCACAATTCCAGATCTTTGTTTTTCAGTGTGATATATAACTGTTCTTTCATTTTAAAAGGGAATATATTGATATACTAACAGCACCACTAACTACTGGAGAAATTATTGATATTCCTTTCGGTGAGTTGATATTACAGTTTGAGTTGAGTTGAGTTGAGTCGATTATATACATATGTAAGGAACACAAACAATTATGCAGTATTTATGAATTCAAAATGTAAATATGCATTTGTAACTTTTTGTATTGCTTTTTGGGACCCAAAAGCTCACAAGCTTTGCTGTAGTAATGCTGATCAACTTCAATTTATTTATTTTTTTATTTTTTTAATAATAACAACTTTTAATAATTGTAATGCACCCTTGCTGAATAAACCTAAAAAAAATTTAACAGTAGTGTATATTTATTCATTTATTTAATAATAATAACTTTTAGCACAGTTTGAGTTCAATGTATGCAAATGTAAGGAACACAAACAATTATGCAGTATTTATGAATTGAAAATAATAATAATATTAATAATAAAGTATGTTTAACATTTTTTTATATATTTTTTGGGACTAAAAGCTCTCAAGCTTTGCTGTAGTAATACTGATACATTACAATTATTTTTTTTTTTTGTTATTTTTAATAATAACTTTTAAAGTGTTAATCCTTTCTGAATAAAAGTATTATTTTCACAAAAAATAAATAAATAAACTGACCCCAAAAATGTGAGAATAACCATGGGATATGTTTCAAACATATGAAAATATTTTATTATGTGAACCGATTTTAAAGTGCATTAATAATCTGTCATTATAAAAGCTAATAATGTTTTTTAAAGCCATTAATTAAAGTTATACAATTTTACAGTCTGGATGAGAGTCCCTGGCCCTGTCCCAAATGGCACCCTAAACCCTAGTGGTCTTCCTCTGAGTCCGCACTTTCGTGACGTAATGCCGCTTTGACTGTCGGGTAGAAGTCTGCTGCGGAGCTCGCCCCAGTGCGGGCTCGGCAGAAGTGCGGATCGAGGGCACATAGCGGCTGCAAAGGGGGCGCTAGCGAGCACCCTTCTGAACGTTAAAATGACAAATGGGATACCCTACGGCAGTGATCCTCAAATCTGGCTCGCGAGATCCACTTTCCTGCAGAGTTTAGCTCCAACCCTATAATCAAACAAATCTACCTGTGATTTTCTAATGATCCTGAAGACATTGATTAGCAAACTCAGGTGTGTTTGATTAGGGTAGAGCTAAACTCTGCAGGAAAGTGGATCTCGCAAGCTTGATTTGAGGATCACTGATATACTAGGTTACTCTGGCCTTATTCATAAGCAAGTTTACCTAACACAAAATCAGGAAAATGAGGATCTGCTGTGTGGCCTCTTATTGGCTTGCTTTATGGGGAATGCAAATCAATGCAAATTAAGAAGAGAAAGTGACTTGGTCACCAAAAATGAATGTTTATCTCTA
>NW_015540884.1:706710-708407 GCF_001515605.1 Sinocyclocheilus anshuiensis | reverse complement strand
GCACTTAGTGTAAATAGCATATTGCTAAAAATACTGCTATTTTCACTTAGTGTAAATAGAATCCATTGCTAATACGAGATTTGAAAAGGGAGGGAAAAAAAGATCGGCAAAAGACGGGATCGGACCTGGGTCGATCGTGTCAAAAATCCAATGACACACGCTTACCCATCTGCGCCACTGAAGCTGATGAGTTACAGCCACTTTTAACTAAATGTAAATAGACACACCATATTTTTTATTCCATATTAAGGGCAATTCATACAATACATTTAAACTGAGCTACTTTAATACCATCTCCGAACTTTCTACCACGACTCTGCTGTTCTTCTGCTGGTTCTTCCCTGAATACGTTGATTAACAGATGTCTCGTCCAGTCAGTGGTGAGTAATCCCAAACCAATGGCGCTGTCTCAAACTATACCTACCTCTTCCGGTTTGTCTGATTTGTCGTTGTGTTTTCTGACTTGTTATTTTGTTTTCGAATTTGTCATTGTGTTTTCTGACTTGTTATAATGTTTTCTGAATTGTTATTTTGTTTTTTAGACTTGCATTTGCGTTTGTAATTTGTTATTTTGTTTTCAGAATTGTGATTTGTTTTGCGCTTCTCGGCCACCGTACCGGAGTCTGTTAAAAGGTCGAAAACCCCATGAATTATTTCCTTGTGCAGAAGGAAACGGTTACTTCACGGAGAGGTTAGATTGGTCTGAGCATTTCAACACTGCCATCTAGTGACAAACGGTGCACAATGTCAATGAATGTTTAAATATCTTTGCATCTCCATCAGAATGGAGCTAAATTCTAATGTGTAATCAGATGAACAATCACTCACCTTTTCCTCTGAAACCAGACGGGTGAATTTTCCTCCTTTTTTTCTGTGCAGGTTCTGTATCGTTCTTTACAGTAGTTTTGGCCACTGAGGCCACTTTAACTTGAGCTGATGAACTTTTGCTGACAGCTTTCTCCCAGTTCCTCTCAGCAGGTCTACCAGCTCTGAGACTGCAGGAATCAGAGGATGAAACAATAATATGAAGAAATTGAGTCTACATAAGCAATTCTAAACTGGTTTTACTTCAGCACTCTTATTTTTTTCACCCTATCAGAACAGATCTGCAACCCATTTCTGGGTTGTGAATCGCAAAAAAGTTGAGAACCATTGGTCTACATGATATAAATATGTGACAAATGTTATATGAATAGATGTGTGAGCTCCTTAACTGTAATCCCCACTATTAATTGGCTTTCAATACACAAAGAAAATATACTTCTGGATATATTAAACGATCAGTATATTATTTAATGTATATTAAAAATATAAAGAATAATAACTGAATGCTATAAGGAATTTCTGCTTTTAATATACTGAAAAATCCTAAAATTGTAATATTTGTTTTCAGTAAACACTATTTTTCTTATATACCACCACACATATTTTTATATATGAAATGTGTAACTATGCAAACAATGAAGTCATAAAAGTTTATGAATTTGTGTTCAGCTTTATGTAAACCCATGTGTTAATTCATTAAAGAGAAGTTAATTAACTGAGTGGTTCAGTAGTAGCCTATATGAAAAACGTCTCGGTTACGTATGGTAACCCTCGTTCCCTGAAGGAGGGAACGGAGACGTCACGTCGGATGACCGACGAAATTGGGATCTCGCTTAGAGAGACCAATCTACTTCGAGTGTAAACTAAACGAG
>NW_015540884.1:701616-706367 GCF_001515605.1 Sinocyclocheilus anshuiensis | reverse complement strand
AGATTGGTCTCTCTAAGTGAGATCCCAATTTCGTCGGTCATCCGACGTGACGTCGAGAGTGACCGACTGAAAGGGAAGTGCAGTTTCTTTTCATTGCCATATATTTTTATATGTAGCAATATATAGCCCATTCATATATGAAAAATATAATGCAGCTATAGTTTCCCATATATGGAAATGTATTATTAAAAACATTGCATAATATTTTTCTGTATATTCCCATGTATTTTTGCTTCATGAGGGATTCTATTATTCTTCTTATTTGTTCGATATTACTTTGTAACTGTTAATATAGTTATTAATTATTGCTATCATTAATTATAACACATGCATCATGCATTATTCCACTGGTCTGATGTAACGTTTAAACAGTTGGTAAAGTTGTGTGGTTTGTTTTGATATGGTCACGCAGCATTTAACAGTAGCGTTCCATTCATGTGCATTTTATGTGTTTGTCACAAGACACAGAAGTTCTTTACTTTGCCTGTTGGCTCGTGGCCAATGGCCTTTTGTCCCTGACAGATCTGATGTGTGCCATTGAAGATCTCCTCTCTCTGCTATCAGTAGGCCTGGTTCCTTCTTTACCCGGCTTCTTTGTTGACGGTCCCTTGGGGAGGAAGGGATTCTGTAGCCAAACAGATTCCCTGCGAAGCCTCTTCCTATAGGCACAGCCAGAGGCGTTATATGGTTAGTGCACTCGCTTCTCACATGAATTCTGATGACAGAGTGATAGACAAGTGAACCCGGCAGGAGGCTTGATCTACTCAAAAAAGCTGATTAACTCCAGCAATGAAGAAGTCCTGTCAACAGCTACCAGAGCTAAACTGACATAAACATCACACTATTTTAACATGAATTTGATGCATGAAGCTGGTGTTCTTCTTCGACTTTGAGTTAATTTGTTAATGATTTAATAACGTTTCAGACATTTAAACAAAGAGTGTCAATGATTAATGAGAAGTACATAAAGCCCATTTCTGAGAAGTATACTTTCCTATTTTTTAGTTTAAAAGAAGTATACTAATATAGCACACTTGAATAAACTTCTTTTTCGTAAGGGTAATTAAGGTTTTCTGAACACGCTGAAGGGAATCACTTCTGACACCCCAGCAGGATATCAGGTGCTTGCAGCAGTGGGAATTCAGAGGTCAGAGTTCAGCACGCTAAACTTCATCTTACTAAGTTGAAATCGTATTCACAAGTTACATTTTATTACTTCCACAAATTTTAATTCACATTTTATACATCTGCTTCTAATAATTGGAATTTCAAACTGATGAAGATATATTTCATAATCAGTGGCCCAAAAATTAAAGCCTTTAGGCCACACTAAAAAAAATTATGAATGTCATTGCTCTAGATAAAAAATATCAAAGCAAGCAGCATATTTACATTTACATTTATTCATTTAGCAGACGCTTTAATCCAAAGTGATTTACAATTGAGGAATACAACAAGCATATTCGAAACGAAGACTGCACTGATAGATAGATAGATAGATAGATAGATAGATAGATAGAATGATGAACTGATGTGCATGTAAACATGGACCATACCGTGTTTTGTTTAAGCTACCTAAACCAGTGACAATCACACTTTTTATTGGTTTATTTTATTTATTTTTATTTAGCCTATTTTTTATTTGTATTTATTTTTGCCACTGTATATTGTTTTGTTGATAAACAGCATTGAGTTTTTCAATGTGCCACTGACTGTTGTGCTGTCGAAGCGTGTTGTTTCTGCCACCATAAGAGATCAAATCTTCACAGCTTTATCGTGTAATCATGAACTTGTAGCTTCAGCGCTTCAGTGATCACAGACGAGCGGGTGAACCTCTACACCCCTTCAGTTCCTCACAATGGCTGTGTAAAAACACTATTGTACTGCTTGAGATTACAAAACATCTGTTTTACTCAGCCCGAAGAAACTGCCAGTATTTTAAGCTGCAGTATTAAGAAATAAAATTACGAATTGCGATTTCTTCCATGTAACGTTACGGTCATTGTTCAGAGGTAAATCTGAAACCGGCACAACTTTGCATCTTACACCTTTTCCAAATCTTAAACCTGACACCAACTTATTTATAGGAATTTTTGTAAACTCAGTTTTTATGGGTTTCTCAGTAGGCGTTTCCAAACGTCCCCCAACATATTCCGCAGCCGAATGCCATTTACACTTACCTTTCTCTGATGTCCATATTTTGCGCATGTTGTCTGCTATAATCCATCTTCTTTACTAACACAAAATCCCAGCTATTATGTTTATTTTTACTAGCTGTGAGTGGGACATTCAAACTGCAGAAACTCCCCCCATCTAGCTCTGGAGAGGAAGTGTGTGGTGCGCTCAGACGCGCTGGATGGATCTCTCCACCAATCCGAGCGCTGCATTTGAAACGCATGGCGTTTGACTGCATTTGCAGAAATGTCTAAAACTCATGGGGACTGCAAAAGTATTTGCCCCAAGGGAGTAACTGTTCTCTTTACAGTAGTTTTATTCCTTCTTTTACATTTTATTTTGCTGGGTTCCAGTCATCCAAAAAAAATGTGTGTACTTTTTCATTTAAACGTGTCTTACAGTGTATGCAATTTTTTATTTTAGTTCCATGTTTTTACAGTATTACATCAGTTAAGATCCACAGGATAAGTGTTTCTTGTTTTCCTTCACTCACAGACTAGGTTATGTTTTTCAAGTGAGGCACAGTATAGTGTCTTTAACTACAGTTGCCAGGTGTCCAGAAAGATTTTAAAAGGATAGTTCATCCAAAAATTCTGTCATTAATTACTCACCCTCGTGTTGTTCGAAACCTGTTAGACCTTCGTTCATCTTCGGAACACGATTTAAGATATTTTTGATGAAATCTGAGGGCTCTCTGACCCTCCCATAGACAGCAAGGTAACTACCACGTTCAAGGTCCAGAAAAGTACCAAGATGATCGACAAAGTAGTCCGTGTGACATCAGTGGTTCAAGGCACAACTTTGCATCTTACACCTTTTCCAAATCTTAAACCTGACACCAACTTATTTATAGGAATTTTTGTAAACTCAGTTTTTATGGGTTTCTCAGTAGGCGTTTCCAAACGTCCCCCAACATATTCCGCAGCCGAATGCCATTTACACTTACCTTTCTCTGATGTCCATATTTTGCGCATGTTGTCTGCTATAATCCATCTTCTTTACTAACACAAAATCCCAGCTATTATGTTTATTTTTACTAGCTGTGAGTGGGACATTCAAACTGCAGAAACTCCCCCCATCTAGCTCTGGAGAGGAAGTGTGTGGTGCGCTCAGACGCGCTGGATGGATCTCTCCACCAATCCGAGCGCTGCATTTGAAACGCATGGCGTTTGACTGCATTTGCAGAAATGTCTAAAACTCATGGGGACTGCAAAAGTATTTGCCCCAAGGGAGTAACTGTTCTCTTTACAGTAGTTTTATTCCTTCTTTTACATTTTATTTTGCTGGGTTCCAGTCATCCAAAAAAAATGTGTGTACTTTTTCATTTAAACGTGTCTTACAGTGTATGCAATTTTTTATTTTAGTTCCATGTTTTTACAGTATTACATCAGTTAAGATCCACAGGATAAGTGTTTCTTGTTTTCCTTCACTCACAGACTAGGTTATGTTTTTCAAGTGAGGCACAGTATAGTGTCTTTAACTACAGTTGCCAGGTGTCCAGAAAGATTTTAAAAGGATAGTTCATCCAAAAATTCTGTCATTAATTACTCACCCTCGTGTTGTTCGAAACCTGTTAGACCTTCGTTCATCTTCGGAACACGATTTAAGATATTTTTGATGAAATCTGAGGGCTCTCTGACCCTCCCATAGACAGCAAGGTAACTACCACGTTCAAGGTCCAGAAAAGTACCAAGATGATCGACAAAGTAGTCCGTGTGACATCAGTGGTTCAACTGTAAAGTTACGAAGCTACGAGAATGACGTCATCACGCCGGATCTGTGTCAGCGCCGGCGCCGCCACACGCTCGCGTCATGATACTGTCGTGAACGCGCGTCCCAAGTGACGCAGTAGAGACGAAAATGTGGAATAAAGTCATTATTTTTTTGTTTTCTTTGCACAAAAAAGTATTCTCGTGTTGGTGTTGCAGAATAATTAACATTGCAGTGACATCGAATGTTGACACTGGGTGTATTATTCAGATGCCCATTACAATGTGATTAGTGTACTGTACTGTACTATAGTACAGACAGAGGGAGGGAGCTCTCTTGCATTCTTCATTTATCTTTCTGCCTTTTCTTTCAATCACTTCATCCATACTTGCTGCTGTAGTAACGCTCGGCATTCAGCAGTCCTAGGATGCACTTGGTCAGAGGAAAAGCACAGAGAAAGAGAGGCAGCAGAGAGACAGAGAAAGAGAGAAGGAGGGGGAGAAAGGCTGACTGGCTCTAAGAGTCAAATGAAGGGTGTGGATTCTCACTGTGAGACGGGCTTCCTTTGCTTGAATGGCTAAAAGACAAAAAAAGAACAGCAAATAAAAGGGAAAAAAAAGCTTGGGAAATGACAGCATGGATTTGTAAGAACAAGAATGGGTTTGTCAGTGTCAAGAGTGGTGTGATGGCTTGTTTTTGTTCACTTAAGTTAATATTAGCACTTGTGAATGTGATGGCTATGACAAATGTGAAGAACATTATTTTTTTTCCTCTTTTCAGATATATAGAGTTTAACAGCTCCAGCTGTGATTCCTCTAAATGGTTCTGATTCCGTAACAATTCTTTAAGGTTTTTTATTTTTTTTC
>NW_015540884.1:700653-701546 GCF_001515605.1 Sinocyclocheilus anshuiensis | reverse complement strand
TGAGAAATGCAATTCCATTGCCAAATGATAATTTAGATTTTAAAAATGTTGGTGTTATCAAAAAATGGTCAAAACATTTAATTCATTTTTAATTAATTCATTTTTTATAGAAAATACTACTGACAAATCTTATAAAATGTACTGTATTTTAACTACTTGAACATGCCCGAAACACTGATTTATCTCTCACAAGCCCACAGTGTGCTGTGTATGTCTGATTCACTAAAAATCATTTGTTTGGACTACACTTACGTTGTAGGGCTTTATGGTTTATATTTAAAAAAATGGTTTATAACAGTCACTTGTTTGGATTTTTGTTTCGCTAAATAAGGCTGTAAAAGAGAATATTAGTCTATATTTAGTGTTTTCCATCTGCAGAGAAACATAACTGTGTTCCAGCATTTTTTTTTTAAACTGAAACCTGTTCTGAATAATATGGAAGCCCGTTTCCGCCACTGAATAAAAAATAAATAAATAAATAAATAAAAGTTATTGTGACTTTTGATCTCACAATTCTGACTTTTTTTTCACAGAATTGCAAGATATAAACTCAGAATTCTGACTTTTTTCCTCAGAATTACGTGATATAAAGTCAGAATTGCGAGTTATAGTCAGAATTGCGAGATATAAACTCACAATTGCGAGATAAAAACTCACAATTCTGACTTTTTTTTCGTGCAATTGCGAGTTTATATCTCGCAATTCTGACTTTATAACACGCAATTGCGAGTTAAAGTCCAATTTTGAGGGGGGGAAAAGACTGATATGTTCTCAGAATTGCGAGTTCATATCTCACAATTCTGACTTTATTTCTTAGAATTGCGACAATTACTACTTTTTAACTCATAATTGCGAGTTTATATCACACAATTATGAGAAAAAAAAGTCAGAAT
>NW_015540884.1:699256-699728 GCF_001515605.1 Sinocyclocheilus anshuiensis | reverse complement strand
TATATCTCGCAATTCTGACTTTATAACACGCAATTGCGAGTTAAAGTCCAATTTTGAGGGGGGGAAAAGACTGATATGTTCTCAGAATTGCGAGTTCATATCTCACAATTCTGACTTTATTTCTTAGAATTGCGACAATTACTACTTTTTAACTCATAATTGCGAGTTTATATCACACAATTATGAGAAAAAAAAGTCAGAATTGTGAGTTCGTATCACGCAATTATGAGAAAAAAAAGTCAGAATCGCGAGTTCGTATCACGCAATTATGAGAAAAAAAGTCAGAATCGCGAGTTCGTATCACGCAATTATGAGAAAAAAAAGTCAGAATTACGAGTTCATATCACGCAATTATGAGAAAAAAAATTCAGAATCGCGAGTTCGTATCACGCAATTGAGAAAAAAAAGTCAGAATTACGAGTTCGTATCACGCAATTCTGAGAAATAAAGTCAGAATTGCGTGATACAAACT
>NW_015540884.1:685701-698909 GCF_001515605.1 Sinocyclocheilus anshuiensis | reverse complement strand
TTATGAGAAAAAAAAGTCAGAATCGCGAGTTCGTATCACGCAATTATGAGAAAAAAAAGTCAGAATTACGAGTTCGTATCACGCAATTATGAGAAAAAAAGTCAGAATCGTGAGTTCGTATCACGCAATTATGAGAAAAAAAAAGTCAGAATCGCGAGTTCGTATCACGCAATTATGAGAAAAAAAAGTCAGAATCGGGAGTTCGTATCACGCAATTATGAGAAAAAAAAGTCAGAATCGGGAGTTCGTATCACGCAATTATGAGAAAAAAAAGTCAGAATCGGGAGTTCGTATCACGCAATTATGAGAAAAAAAAGTCAGAATCGGGAGTTCGTATCACGCAATTATGAGAAAAAAAAGTAAAAAAAAGTCAGAATTGTGAGATAAAAAGTCGCAATTCCCTTTTTTATTTTTTATTCAGTGGCGGAAACGGGCTTCCATAGAACTGATTCTCACTTACATTTATTTATTTGAATTACTGTTCACTTTTTTCATGTAATCAGTCGCAGAAAGGTGCAATATAACATTCAAACATTAATAAGCACTATATTAAATCAGACCATCCCAAAAACTTGTTAAACATGTTGGATTTGTAATTCTGTCCTGGTGATTATTAACAAGTAAAATAAAATAACATAAAATAAATAAAAAATAAAATAAAAACCATTTAATAGAAGGCAATATAAAAATCGAGAGGAGCAAGATTAAACTTGCTTAATCGTTAAGAAAGAAAATATGGCTGCAACATAATGAAAGTGTCAGTGAAGCAATAGGACAAGTAACATGGTATTTTTTAAGATAAACATGCAGGGCACGTGTATTGAAGGGTTAAGAACTGGTCAGATGCTGGTTAAGGCTTAGTTGTTACTAGTAAAGGCAAAAACATGTCAGTGTCATCTAGCATCCATGTTTATAAATGTTGAAGCAAACAGTGAAATAGGCTGTTTATACTGACAATCCCTGTGCATTTTATAACTAGTGTTATTCATTCCTAAATTCAGAATATATGCTGGAAATGGAATACATTGGCACCACATCTGCGCTCATGTGAATGTGAACGGTACAATTATTAGATCAATTTATAATGTTTCTGATGTTCATTCCTAGTGTATATTTGTGGAAGAGGAAATACTCTTTCAAGTAAACATGTGATATGTATGTGGACTGTGCTTGTGTGCATGAATGTGATATAGTGGCAGAGGGGTCAGTGGTTTGCCCCTGTCTGCTGATCGCCAGTGTTAATGCTCAGTGAGCAAGTCTCTGTTGGATCAGGTGGGGGAGGCTGGCACTCTCCGACTTCAAAGATGACAACAGACAGATTGATGGATGCAGACGTACAAACAGAAGGACAGACAGACAACAGGGGAAAGGACACACAATTAGGAACAACATAAAAGAAAATGAAGACAAAGGCAGTAACAATGAACACTGAAAATGAACATATACTACATGATACACAAGGTGGATTCGTCAGAGAATTCATGAACTACAAAATCTGTGATGCCATGTTATTAAACACCCACAGGAATAATAAATCGGATTATAATTTACTTCAAAAAAAATAAAATAAAACTTGGATTAAATCGGTTTAATCCAATTCACTTTCAAGAAACTTGGGGTTGATGTTAAGTATCACAAGTAAACTAGATGCAAGTTAGCAGAGCCATTACTGAACATTTGACATGTTAAGTCTCACAAATAAATACTTTCTGTAAAAAAAAACTACATAAATAAAAATAAATAATAATAAAGTATCAGGAACACACATCACACAAAAACATAAACAGCATGTCATATACCAAGTATTAGAAAAACCTATATGTGTTAAATGGGATCTGCCCCAAATTAAATTAAATTAATAGCTAAAAAACTGACAAAGAATTAAAAAAAATATTACAAAAAAATTACATTTTGTAATTTAATCTAATTAAAAAAGACAAAGAATAAAACTTTTTAATTAATGTTAATTTATGGTGACTCAGAAACAACTATTTCTGCATTAAATTTAATTTAATTAAATCAAAAATATAAATTACAAAAATACAAATGAATTTGTGTTAATTTATGATATAACTTAAATACAACAATTTCTAAATTAATTAAATTAAATATTAGTAAAAAATTAAATATTATTAAATTAAATTGATTTAAAACCATGGTAACTTATGGTAACTTCAATACAACTATTGTTAGAAACTAAATTGTTCAATCAGGTGGCATCTCTTCCTTATAAAATTAAATGGCAGTTCCAAGCATAGTTGAAATAAAAACTTTAGAAAAATAAAATACTCTGAACAAATGAACTGACAGAAATAGGCAGGTGTACTCATATCTAGTGAATGGTAGGTGTCAGGGAACAGCAGAGGATAACACATTTAAAGATGGAACCATGCAAGGACGTGGTGATGTCACATAAGGACAATATGTCGGACATACCAGTTGCGTAACTCCTCATTGGTCACTGATAGAAATTCTGAAAGAATAACCGGAATCATTGTGGAAGGGATTTAGTGGGACTGAGTTTGAGGAGAACATGGGGCGACAGAAAAGAGGCAATGGGAGGAAGCAAAAACCTATCATCTCCATCATGGTTTGTCCCTTTTAATTGGTCTGATTCCCTTATATTTTCCTCCCAAACATGTATATCGACATGAGAGAATTATCTCACAAAGCTGATGCACTGATGTTACTATATATTATATACAAACAATACATGAACTTAATGAGTTAAAACAACATTTGAATGAATATGCACTTGGATTCATGTCAAGGAGATGGAGAAAGAAAACCAGCAGAGTTGAAAAAATGTGTGAGTGGTTTGTTAGTGAAGGTCTCTGAGTTGGACTGTGTGTAGGAGTGTGTGAGGCTGTGAGCTGAGAAAAAGTAATGGATTGTGACAGGTGAGAGAAGTAGAAATAGCAGGAAGAGTGCTACTGATCTGTCTTTCTTGTGTTAAAGACCAGGGATCAGGGCAGGGCAGAAGGGCTGTAAAGAGTGTAAATGGAGGGTAGTTTGTAGATCATTGCTCTCAACAACATTAGCACTTGTATTACTCCCCACAGTAGTCAAAACACATTCTGTATTTAATTAAATTAAACATTTCAAAGGCCATTTCATTTGCATTTGCACCATCTGAACAATTACACTGGAACATTATTACTCTTATTTATATGTCAGTAATAATGATGGTAATAATAATAAATATGATGGTAATAATGTTCTGCACAATTACTGTATGAACGAACCTCCTCTCTGACTCACCTGGGGACACCTGGTGGGGCGCGGTTGGGACGAGAGGGGACCTGGGGCCCGGGGCCGCTGAAGGGGTCAGGAGAGGCTCCAGGTCTGGATGGCACAGGAGGTGCTCCAGCGGTAGGGGGTCCTGGGGCGGTGCGTCCACCTGGACGAGGGGGCCCAGGTGGGGCCCGACGCTGGGGAGTGGGACTAGACATTGGAGATCTGATGAGAAAATAAATAGAATATTATGTTAGCTTGAGAAAGAAAACTATCTATCTATCTATCTATGTATCTATCTATCTATCTATCTATCTATCTATCTTTTGTCCTGTATACCATCTTTCTTTCTTTCTTTATCTGTCTGTTCGTCTGCCTATCTGCCTGCCTGTCTGTTAATGATGCTTATGATGCCTAGTAACATGTTACTGCTTCAATCTTAAAACTACTTTAAACCTTAAAACTTGAACAGGCTTATTAGGACAATACAATACCAAACACATATTAAAGACCTCATGAAATCAGAATTGGGGTTTTGTAGCAATATCAAGTACAAATAATGGTTTAACTTGGCTAGGATAAAGTAAAGGCTATTGGCTATTTAAAACTGATTAAATATATATTTTAATATATACTTTAATATATTCCACCTCAATTTCCTGTTTCAGCATGAAATACTGAACAAATGAAAGGCCATATCATTCAAATTCTTAATTGAAATGTAAGTGTACACTGAAACTCACATCAAAAACAAAGTTGATTTATTAAAAAAGATGACACAATACCTGCGCCCTGAAGGTCCTCCTTGTACCTGCAGCCAGGAGTCATCCACCGGCGGGGGCATGGCAGTGGAGACGGTGGTGGTGCTGATGTCCCAGATAATGTTGAGGGCCTCTTTCAGAGCGTGGTACATGCGCAGCATCTCCTCCCTGTGCTGAGCCTGTTATGCTGACTCCTACATCAGAGAGTTCTGGTCTCCACATGAGTACAAGTTAGCCAGCAACTCAGCATGGATGAATTCCTTAGTCTATGTGAAGAGGAAGCAAGGAAGAAGACTAAGAAAAAAGTACCTTGCTAGCTGTATTTGCCTGGAACTGCAGGTCTATGAAACATCCAGTAAGAAACCAGTAAGACCCTATCTTATTTGATTCTTATTTGATATCAAAATGTCACGGTAAACACAGCTTACGTTGTTGATCATGAGATGCATAATGGTCTTGGGCATGAGGTCCCGCACAGTCTTGTTGACGATGGCCATATAGGAATCCACAAGGTTCCTGATGGTCTCCACCTGCCTCTCAAGATGAGGATCCATGGAGTGCATGAAGCCATCTGAGCCGTTCTCCTCACTAGCGTCACTCTGCTGAGGACCAGCAACACATATTGATATTTACATATTACTGGCACTAATAAAATTAGGGACACGATGAGGAACAAAAAGTGGAATAATGAAGCAAATAAATTAAATCCTATCATGAGTAATCCAACCACTAGATCACAGTTAATTTGAAAATTAGTTTCCAGGCATTGATCTCCGTCCTCAACCAGTCAATGGCGGGGTTTACACCATCATTTCAAAGCATTGTTAAATACAACACATACTGATATTAAGAGAGGAATATGTTTGCAAATGTCAAATGTTTGAAGGAGGGAAAAATAGATCCATTAGAGAAAAACTTACCTTCTCTTTATCCTGCAGATGTAGCAAAGAAAGCACAGTAAGTGAAGTTAGTAAGCTATCAATGTTTGTAAGAATTGCACTGGTGATTGGTTATACATGTGGCAGCTGTTACAGCACAGTAATGAGTTAATATGTTAATATGACTGGGAGGTGATCAGTGGAAGCATTCACATACAGTGATGCGCTCTGGGTAAACTCCAGCTCGTAGGAAGGATGCCTTCCAGCTGTCCACCTCCTCCTGGGTGTCACAAGCCAACTCAAGTTGCCTATAGTCTTTATACACGTTCCTAAGACAACAGTCCAGCAACATGCATGAGCAATGAAGTCATATTGTGCTTACGAAATAAAAACGACCAGACAATAGTGTCATTTGAGATGTATTACTAAATTACATAAATCAGTATTAAAAGTATTGTTATTATATATGTTTATTATGTGTGTTCATTTTTAGTATATATGCACCTAATCAGCATATTAAAATGATTTCTGAAGGACCATGTGACACTGAAGACTGGAGTAATGAAGCTGAAAATTCAGCTTTGCCATCATAAGAATACATTACAATCATAAAATATATTCAAATAGAAAACAGTTTTAAATTACAATTTTAAATTGTATTAATATTTCACTGTATTACTGTTTTTACTGTGTTTTTGATCAAATAAATGCAGCTTTTGTGAGCATTTCAAAAACCGACCCCACATTTTGAATGGCAGTTTATATTAATATTAATTATGCATTATGGATATTAATGTATTTCTTTATTTTGGAGAGCTCTGCAGTGAGTAAAACATTTTCTCTAACCTCTGTTCAGTGTTAAAAAGAGCAAACACGTGCTTGCTGGACATGAAACTCTTCTCTATATCTGTGAGCTTCAGGTTGTCCAATGGCAGCATGTACTTCTTCCCTTTCTCCTGCAGGGGGCAGTAAGCACAATGAAAAAGTTTTTAAAACTATCTATCTATCTATCTATCTATCTATCTATCTTTTGTCCTGTATACCATCTTTCTTTCTTTCTTTATCTGTCTGTTCGTCTGCCTATCTGCCTGCCTGTCTGTTAATGATGCTTATGATGCCTAGTAACATGTTACTGCTTCAATCTTAAAACTACTTTAAACCTTAAAACTTGAACAGGCTTATTAGGACAATACAATACCAAACACATATTAAAGACCTCATGAAATCAGAATTGGGGTTTTGTAGCAATATCAAGTACAAATAATGGTTTAACTTGGCTAGGATAAAGTAAAGGCTATTGGCTATTTAAAACTGATTAAATATATATTTTAATATATACTTTAATATATTCCACCTCAATTTCCTGTTTCAGCATGAAATACTGAACAAATGAAAGGCCATATCATTCAAATTCTTAATTGAAATGTAAGTGTACACTGAAACTCACATCAAAAACAAAGTTGATTTATTAAAAAAGATGACACAATACCTGCGCCCTGAAGGTCCTCCTTGTACCTGCAGCCAGGAGTCATCCACCGGCGGGGGCATGGCAGTGGAGACGGTGGTGGTGCTGATGTCCCAGATAATGTTGAGGGCCTCTTTCAGAGCGTGGTACATGCGCAGCATCTCCTCCCTGTGCTGAGCCTGTTATGCTGACTCCTACATCAGAGAGTTCTGGTCTCCACATGAGTACAAGTTAGCCAGCAACTCAGCATGGATGAATTCCTTAGTCTATGTGAAGAGGAAGCAAGGAAGAAGACTAAGAAAAAAGTACCTTGCTAGCTGTATTTGCCTGGAACTGCAGGTCTATGAAACATCCAGTAAGAAACCAGTAAGACCCTATCTTATTTGATTCTTATTTGATATCAAAATGTCACGGTAAACACAGCTTACGTTGTTGATCATGAGATGCATAATGGTCTTGGGCATGAGGTCCCGCACAGTCTTGTTGACGATGGCCATATAGGAATCCACAAGGTTCCTGATGGTCTCCACCTGCCTCTCAAGATGAGGATCCATGGAGTGCATGAAGCCATCTGAGCCGTTCTCCTCACTAGCGTCACTCTGCTGAGGACCAGCAACACATATTGATATTTACATATTACTGGCACTAATAAAATTAGGGACACGATGAGGAACAAAAAGTGGAATAATGAAGCAAATAAATTAAATCCTATCATGAGTAATCCAACCACTAGATCACAGTTAATTTGAAAATTAGTTTCCAGGCATTGATCTCCGTCCTCAACCAGTCAATGGCGGGGTTTACACCATCATTTCAAAGCATTGTTAAATACAACACATACTGATATTAAGAGAGGAATATGTTTGCAAATGTCAAATGTTTGAAGGAGGGAAAAATAGATCCATTAGAGAAAAACTTACCTTCTCTTTATCCTGCAGATGTAGCAAAGAAAGCACAGTAAGTGAAGTTAGTAAGCTATCAATGTTTGTAAGAATTGCACTGGTGATTGGTTATACATGTGGCAGCTGTTACAGCACAGTAATGAGTTAATATGTTAATATGACTGGGAGGTGATCAGTGGAAGCATTCACATACAGTGATGCGCTCTGGGTAAACTCCAGCTCGTAGGAAGGATGCCTTCCAGCTGTCCACCTCCTCCTGGGTGTCACAAGCCAACTCAAGTTGCCTATAGTCTTTATACACGTTCCTAAGACAACAGTCCAGCAACATGCATGAGCAATGAAGTCATATTGTGCTTACGAAATAAAAACGACCAGACAATAGTGTCATTTGAGATGTATTACTAAATTACATAAATCAGTATTAAAAGTATTGTTATTATATATGTTTATTATGTGTGTTCATTTTTAGTATATATGCACCTAATCAGCATATTAAAATGATTTCTGAAGGACCATGTGACACTGAAGACTGGAGTAATGAAGCTGAAAATTCAGCTTTGCCATCATAAGAATACATTACAATCATAAAATATATTCAAATAGAAAACAGTTTTAAATTACAATTTTAAATTGTATTAATATTTCACTGTATTACTGTTTTTACTGTGTTTTTGATCAAATAAATGCAGCTTTTGTGAGCATTTCAAAAACCGACCCCACATTTTGAATGGCAGTTTATATTAATATTAATTATGCATTATGGATATTAATGTATTTCTTTATTTTGGAGAGCTCTGCAGTGAGTAAAACATTTTCTCTAACCTCTGTTCAGTGTTAAAAAGAGCAAACACGTGCTTGCTGGACATGAAACTCTTCTCTATATCTGTGAGCTTCAGGTTGTCCAATGGCAGCATGTACTTCTTCCCTTTCTCCTGCAGGGGGCAGTAAGCACAATGAAAAAGTTTTTAAAACAAAGCAAAAGAGAACACTACCAGATCAGGGACCGCCTACTGAAGAGTTATTATAGAGCAAAATCGTTTATCTGAACCTGTATTTGCTGTAACTATATGGCAAAAGCAGAATACAATACTTAAACTGCTAGCCTCGCACTACTTTATGATCGCATAAATCTGTATGAACACGTACACGAGGAATTAAACACCACAGTTAGTGCTTACATGTCGGGCCCATCAGCTATAACACTAGAGGGTCATCAAGTACTTGTGATATGAGTATTGATTCCACACTGGAAGCCTGCAATGGCACACTGAGTATCATGCTTTATGACTCACACACTTAATCAGCAACACACAAGCTAGAGACGGAAATCCTGTATAAACTGAATTAAACTCTGCTCTTAAAGATTAAAGTATGTGTTTTCCTCAAAAACCGAAAGGGAAGAGAAAAAGGTTGATTTGTCATTCTGATTGATGCTTACTTCTTTTGAATATAAAAGTGAGAGTAGAGAGATGACACGAAGTGTGTAGGAGAGGAAGTGAAGATGAAAACACTTGCATGCTAACAGTGTGAAGCATCCACATATTAGAAGAGTAACCTACTTACAAACCACCAGAGGAATGCACTTCAGCATCAACACAAAATAATCAGAATATCGGTTGTACTTAACAATTGTGAATTTATTCATATTGTGTTGCAGATTTGTTGTGGCAAATAAAATGGTGTCTACACTAATTGTGGTGTAAAAACAAACATGAAAATGTAGCTATAAAATGTAAAGAACATTTTTCACTGATAACCCAGCTTAACTACATTTTTCAGTAGGTATACAGTAGCTGTATAGTGTAGCTTTCACAGAAATAAGCAACATTTGGCAATGAGTAGTGATGTAGTGTGACAAGCACTATATATGTCAGTCCTGTGTTCCCCCATGTTCTCCCCATTACCTAGTTTCTCCCTCGTGTCAATTATGTTCGTTTCAGCTGGTTCCCGTTAATTTCCTTTATTAGTCCCATTACTTAAGCCCTGTGTCTTTCCATGTCTAGCGCCCGGTATTGTACGTCTAACCCCAATGCTATTTGTGTGTTCCTGCCCGTTCCATGTGTGTATTTATTTGGATTTAATAAAGACTGTGATGAACTCTGAATCTCCTTTGTCTCCGCGCTCCTTCGTCTCCTCCACAGTAGCATTATTGTGACAGAATACCGGACCCAAACAATAGAGTAAGCGGCGCCCCTTCTCCCCGGTTTTGTTTTCCCGTTTATTGAAAGTCTTTCCTATTTCTCCCCGCGGCCATGGAGGTCGCCGCAAAGTTCTCCGCCCTATCCCCAGAGATCTCCCATTCATAGAGTTCGCCCGGGATTTCTGCGGGATCGCCGTGACTGCGGTGTTAGATGACGCCACCATCAACTCGCTGTTCTGGATCGGTGCAAATTACTACCACCCCGTTGACGGCGTCCTGAACTGCCTGATCTTCCATAGGTCCCGGAACGGGTACCGCTCTGGAGGCCTGCCGTCCCATGTAGGTCTGTCCTGAGGGGCCTTCAGAGCGCCCACCCTCCCTCCCCCTTCCGGGAGGGGGGAGTAATGTCAGTCCTGTGTTCCCATGTCTTCTGTTTTTCTCCCCATGTTCTCCCCATTACATATTTTCTCCCTCGTGGTTCCCGTAAATTTCCTTGATTAGTCCCATTACTTAAGCCCTGTGTCTTTCCATGTCTAGCGTCCAGTATTGTACGTCTAACCCCAATGCTACGTGTGTGTTCCTGCCCGTTCCATGTGTGTCTTTATTTGGATTTAATAAAGACTGTGATGAACTCTGAATCTCCTTCGTCTCCACGCTTCTTCGTCTCCTCCACAGTAGCAGTATCGTGACAATATAGTTGTTTTTTAAATATATGCTTTATATATATTTGCATCTGAATGGCCTAAGGTAATAATAAAATACGTAAAAAGACAGTGGGTTTAGTGAATCACTTCGTTCAGACAGTAATCTGATTTTTTTTTAATTGTCCTTTTAAATAACTTCATTGTCGTTAGCAACTTGTTCTTGTTAGCTTGTAGTGATATTAATCACTTTCTTTTAAAAGGGTAGCTTTACTGTTGTTTAACTACTTTCAAATTATCAGTAACTTGTAGTTAATGTCTCCAATACTGCATGCAAGGTGCTAAATGCTAAATGCCCATCTCTCTTTTTTTATGTGATCTTTCATCCAGTGAGCTGTTTCAATTTGCAGCCTGTTTCTAGCTAATTATTTGAATAAGACCACCTCTGAGCTATATACGGAGTCCAAAGCAGCACTTCACGTGCCTCTGTGTCGACACGGAAGAGAGGGGTGGGTGAGCAGTAGCTCATTATCATTTAAAGAGTCATGCAACGAAACGGCTCGCTGTGAACAGAGCTGTTTTTGACAAGATAAAAAAGGTGTTGTTTTACACAACAATTGAGGAATTTTAACCAAAGTATGTTACAGACATTTCATGAAGACGCTAAGGCAGGGGTGGCCAGCGTCGGTCTTGGAGAACCACAGTCTTGCAGAGTTTTGCTCCAACCTTGCTCACCTGCCTGCTACTTTTTAGTAACTCTTAGACCTTGATTAGCTTATTGATTACTGGCTTTAAATGGTCAAGAGAGTAGTCAAAAGACAGTCACTAAGTGACTTTATCACACTAGTCTCATGTTAACACATATAATGTTGAAGTCATAGCTTCTAGACTATTCATAGACTAGTCATAGTCTTCTACTGTAACTGCATTGCTGTAAAGACATTTTTGCTTGTTTTTACAAACTACTGAAAAAGACTGAATGATTATCTGTGGTAATCGGCAGCATGGCAAAGATGCTGTCGATAGAGCTGACCCTATCTTGAACCCAGAACATTCCTTTAAGAACCTCGGAAATTCAGATTGATTTTCAAACACAAGGCTTCAGAACCGCTGACCGAGCAGACGGTGTCGTCTTGTGACAATAAACTTTCCACCCGAACTGAGATTAATGTCCACAAAAACCAATGTAAGGGGAGCCCAAGGACGGATCAAACGGCATGAGGATGATTAATGCCTCTTGTTTATAGGTCACCACTATGTCACCGTCTCCACATTTAATAAGAACCCTCCTGCATTTCAGAGGAACATTCTGCGGTGAGCGTGAACTTCAGCCCTGATGTAAACTAACTTCTGAAGCACCTCGTCTACAGGCATGTTTTAAAATTTGAATATGTGTGTGTGTGATCGTTAGGGGGGCCGTAAGCCAGTATAAAGAGCCCTTTATTCAGTACGAGCAGAGGAAGTGAGCTTCAGAATAAATAGCAGCATGAAGAGAGGTACAGACCAAAGGACTACACATCTGGATATATTACAATTCCGTCTCCATGCCAAGAAACTCAGTCAGCAACACCACCCACCCCCCCCCACACACACACATAAACATACACAGATGTCAGAATTACATCTCAAAGCAAACGCTGAGTCTGGCAGGTCTTCATCAGTACCAGCTTTCCTCGTATTACTCTTTTGTGACCTCTGACCTCTCACTTCCTGTTTAACGAGAAAAGAAACATAAACTTAAGGCGGGGGGGAAAAGGAAAAAAGCTCCACCTCTTTCTCTCCCTCTCCCTCTTTTCAGCTCTTCCAGGAGTCAAAATTCTGCCACGTCGATTCTGAAAAATCCACATTTGAAAGTACAAAAGACACTGTGTGTTACAAACTAATGTTTGTGATGCAAATGCTGCATATCTGATCATTTTGTATATCTTTTTTCAAAGATTTTGCCGCTGATCTGAGAGGGATTTATGAGTCGACGGGGGTGAAAGGGCCAGGAAACCCAACGCTTCTTGCCACCCACATTCTTTCGCCTTCTCGTACTACCATCAAACACTCAGAGGTTTTAAAGGACCCTCCTCTCTTCCTCCTCCCCCACTCACCTCTGTTGGCATCTCACACATTCGGACATCCAGCCGAACAGAGCCAGAGAAAAAGAGAGACAGAGACGGAGAAATGGATGGATGATGGTTTTCGGAGGACAATCGGAATGTCTAATGCCAAATCTGATTGGCACAGATGCATGGACTTTGAGGTATTTTTTGTCCCTTTGAAGGATTTATGGTTTACATATGGTAGAATCAGATCTGAAAGTTTGAAGTTAAGGAGGGACAATGGGCTGGACAGATATTATCAAACAGCTAGACAAACTGAAGGAAATTTAAATGGATATATTAATAAAATATATAAATAATAGATGTGATATTACCGCAGCAAACGGCCTGCTGTAAAGCAGCATTTTCATGATAATTCTAAATTATTGCTCAATAATAAACTTTAACTTTCTCATCTCCTTTTCTTCCACGCTCACTTCCAAAAAATATTTGGAAAACAGAACATTTGCTTATGTGAAAGGGTGTGGCTTTCACAAAAACAAAAAAAATATGTTCATTAACACAATATGTGCATGTACATGTTGAACGTCATGATCTTTAATGTTTTGTACACATTCATTTCTTAGTGCTGTTGGACTCATCTCATCTCCCCGTGAAGCGTCATGCCCGCCCCGCTTTCCCAGTGTTCAGACTACCTGTTCAGGGCGTAGAGATTGTACAGTAGTCTGCACATTGGTTAGGCTGTGTGGGGGGTGCACACACATCAACTAGTTCTGTTCATCAACAGTCTCGTCATCATGTCTCTGTACGTCCATGGAAATGTGCATGCCTTCATGTGCGAAGAAATGTCTGTGTATTTAAGTGTCTTTGGGGAAGTGGATTACACAGCAAAGTTAGCAAAATCTGACAAAGCATTCCCTCAGCAGAACCTCCTCAGCAGAAACATCAATTAAGTTATGCAAATAATTAAGTTAAGTAAACAATGCTTACTTGCTTAGTAATGTTTTTTGTTTTTTTTTGCTATGCAAAACAAATTCTCTCTCTCTCTCTGTTTATATTTTTATTTTAAAAATGTATATATAGATATAGATATATTTATATCTATATACATCTCTCTCTATATATATATATACCTATAT
>NW_015540884.1:667466-685564 GCF_001515605.1 Sinocyclocheilus anshuiensis | reverse complement strand
TGATGGAAAGTGAAATGTTGATTTGATGGAAAATAAAAGTCTTTTCTATGTGTATAATTGTCATTGTTTGGACTCTTATTTCATCCACTAGGACCACAAGGAAATTGTTTTGGCATAAGCAGGACATAACTGTGGTTTATAAAAATGAGGAGATTAAATGAAAAACAATTATATACAAAATTTATATTTTTTTCTAAACAGTAAGCCATTTTGGACCAGGAACTCCTTTGTTTTAAAAGGTCTTTCTCTGCATGCTTAAACTAACTAGAGTAAGGGCTTTAGGGAAGTGTTGGATACTTTCAAAAATATAAAAAATCTTACAGACAACAATTTTTTGAACAGTAGTGTGTGTGTGTGTGTGTGTGTGTGTGTGTGTGTGATTTCAAATAAAGTTTTATATTATAACAAATAAATATCAAATAAAAGTTGAGAACTTGTTAAAAAAAATTACAAATGATACTGTCAGTATTACAATTTAAGGAAAATAAGTCACATCAAAAATCTACATAAATTTCAGAAATTCTTAGCATTTGGTATGCTTTTAAGTATGCTTTTACTTTCAGGTGTAAAGGTAAAAAATAAATTTCTCTGAATTTTCGACTGTAATTGATTAGTGTATACTTTCAGGCTTTACTTTCCTTACATCTGGAAGACTTCTTTTTACCCCAAATAACCTACAGTGCATTTAAGGTGTGCTATATTTGTTCAGTACATTTGTTCTCTGAGAAATGAACGTCATGTTTCTTACAGATGAGCTACAGCTCTTTCAAGTGCAATGGATTTCCAGCAGCTTCTCCAGTGCAGTGGCATTGTGCGAAATCACTCAACTTTATCAGAAAAGGTCAGGATTAATTCATGATTAAAAAAAGCTATTTGTTTTTGTTTTAAACAAATACACCACAATTAGGACCATAATAATCAAATTGTAATGCTATTTTTCAAATCCATTTTATATTAAAAGGCCAAAGTGAATTAGCAGACACCAACACACTCAATCAGACACACACACACACACACACACACACACTAAAGAGGCCCCAGTCAATGCACACTTACCATTATCTCATCCTGAGGTGCGTTGCCATAGCAACAGTAGCAAAGCAAAGACAGGGTTTAAGATAGGTAATTATAAACTGGGAAATGCAGTAGTGAGAATAGACAAGATTAACAGAATACAAAAGTAGCAGAAAGATGCAAAGTTCAGTAACTAATTCACAGCATTAACACAAGAGATACAAAAGATTGTTAAACGTGACTAAATATAACATGCTATAAGATAATTCATGATAATCATGATGAATAACAACATATCATAATATATATACACGTGTATATATATATATATATATATGCTTAAAATTCAGTCCAAAATAAAAATAGACCTATCATGCTGTTTTTTGTTTGTTTGTTTGTTTTGTTTTTGCAACAGTCATGCACATTGCAGTTAAACAGTTCACATTCCATATAAAATTATTTAAATAAATTATTATTTAAATTATTTAAATATTTATGAATCTTTATGGTCTTTATGAATATATATTTAAGTTTTATAAATTAATAAAACTGTCTTATTAATTAAACATTTTATATTTTTTATATTAATTTGACTAAAAATATGTTTTTCTGCTCTGCATAGTTTTAAAAGCTAAACAAAAAATGAGGCTTCTCTCTTTTTAGAAGACGATACACATTTGCTTTGATTTTGACGGAAACCTCTCCATCATATACATTTCTTCAGCTTCACATTTTGGATGTAGCCATCCATGGTATACTGGAGGATACATGTATTAGATTTAATTGCATGGTCAATCTAGATGTTACTGTATATAATAACTGATCAAGTAATTCTCTAATTCAATCGCTTCTCTCTCCATGTTAGCCAGTGGATGACAAAGCTCCTCCACCAAGCTCTTCATAATTATGTCTTACCTTTAAAGAGCATTTTACAAAACAACACCCACCACTGTTCTCAATAATTAAAATCTCATAAAATGAGAGACACTGAGTGATGCCGTGTCCAATTATAGACCTGTGTCTGCTGTTCCTACATAAGTAATGTTTGAGTGAGGCAGCAAACATCTGTCCAGGCTGTATGATGCATGCTGGACACAGCATCTGTTCATTCTGACTTGTGCTTACCTGGTTGCCAGCAGCCTTCTTCTTATTCATCTGACTGCTTCTCTGCTGGGCGCTGAAGGTATAAACAAAACAAAAAAAAAGAAATATCTATAAAGAGCACAAAACAATTGGAACTAATGGATATCTAATAGCCACAAAACCATTGAAGTGAGTTTGAATTTTGGGGGTCATTGCCAAAAAGCAGATACTGATATCACCATCAGACTTTTTCACAGTCTTAACCAGCAAGACCTCCTAAAGTCTGGAATACACACCATTTTAAAGTGCCCCTATTATGCCATTTCGAATATTGCCTTTCATGTAGTGTGTAATGTAGCTTTATGTGAATGTAAACTATCTGCAAAGTGGTAAAGCTGAAAGTGCACGATAAATAAAGTTATTGTGTCCCAAAAGAAATAACTGACTCTGAACAGCCTAAACGAGTCGTCAGGAATTCAAATCCCACTTTCGTGACGGTTTGCATAATGCCCACCAATGATCTACGTTGTCCGGCCGTGAAGAAATTGACCCGCCCTCAAACACTGTAGCTTGTTCATGTGGGTAACATCATGTCGAGAAGACACTGTGTCCTACACTGTGAAAGTAAATTTGTTTTATTTTCCCTTCCGAAAGATGAGGCTGTAAAGAATCAGTGGTTAAAATTCAACGCAGTACAACCCCGATCTTTTTTTTGTGTTCCTGTCATTTTACTGACGACTGCTTCTCTAATCTCAGGGAGTTCAACGTGGGATTCACAGAACGCTTGCTCTTGAAAGATGGCTCAGTATCCAGTTTATTTGGACCAGCTGGCTCCACCGAATCACAACCTGTAAGTATGATAAATAATAGATGCTTATATTTTCTACTGAGCGTTCAAAATACGGAACTATGGCAGTGGGCGTATTGTTACACACACTATGACTTTTAAGTCATAACGAATCCGAACACAACAAACTCACACAAAAACGTGACCCACTGCTAGGCGACATGTGACAAATGAAAAAAATATGTGCTCTAAAATCGGCTCAAAGTATCAAACATTTCTGATATTATCTGATCTGATGGAGGCTAAAAAACTGGAGTCTGTGTCCATCGTACACTGCCCGATTTTCTTTGAACATGGTCAACTCAGACTGCTGACTGACTCTGACTTTCGGCTGCTAGCATCAACACGTCCAGACTGCAAATCCAGGCAAAGATCTGTACAAAAGTAGTGTAGTGTATTCCAACCTTTAGTTGACTACCTTTACCAGTTAAATTGCAAAAGTTGGAGAACAGAATGGCTTATGCTGGTCCACACACTAGACTATCACCAAACTCACAATTCTGCATTCAGTAGTGTTGATCAGAGTAGATTATAAATTCCATGGATCTGATTCTGCCAAAGGATTTATAAAGGGCGAAACTGAAGAAGGTTAGAATAATAACTCAAATGTACGGCGAACAATGAACAGACACTTTTAAACTGTACAATTATTGTACAGTCATATTTAGCATGTCTTTATGAATCAGTCTGTAGGTCTACTGTGAATATCTAGGGATCAAAGAGGACACAATCACTGTGCCTTTGAAAAATAATTTCCCGACTGAGAAAAAGGAACGTGAACTCAAGTCGGAAAGCTCTAATAATACAAATCCAACACATCTTATAATGGTTAATGATGAGACCATAGAATTGCTCTTCAGAAAGCATTCATTGAATGACATTTTCAGTATTAGTTTCTATGAACCTGATGGTATCCTCACAGTTATGTTGGAGTGTTCTAGCTGTTTGCATTTTTAGGTGACAAACAATAATGTTAGTAAATGGTTAATAATGTTCTTACTTTGCAAAACCGATGAAATCCTCATGATTGGTGTTCATGTAGGCTAGCTCAATGTCAATTAGCAGCATGACCTGATGGCAGGAAAAGAATACACATGTCGCTATTTGTTTTTCAGTTTTACCACATGAGTTTGTATATGTGAGGGTTGGCAGGCGTGTGGTAGAAAGGCAGTACCTGATCCTTAGTGCGACTCTCTCAATCATGGATGTGCTGGGTGACAATCCTCTCCATTTCCTCTCTAAGCATGGGGTACTGAGCCAACTGTCCTGAAAAAAAAAAAAAAAAAAACACATACTGGATCAACTACAACCACTGAGACAATAAGCAGGGCTTATTGTTTAACTAAACCTTATTACCACAGACAAATGGACAAGGATTTTAGTGCTTATCAGTTTAAGAATGGAGCTCACGGAAAAACATGTCTGGATGATATGCACCCCCAAAATAACATGAATTCAAATAAGAAATTCGAATATGCATAAAGACAATGAAGCCTAATGTAAAAAAGCAATCATTTAATTGTTAGAATAATCATTTAATTGCTGGAAAATAGTTTTGCATTATTTAGCTGACAATTAACCCCTATCCCCCACCCCCATTCTCATTATTATAATGTGTATCGATGTTTTATTTTTGAGTTGAGAGTAATGAGAGTCATTTTGTCTGTACGCACTGACTGATATAATGCAAAAATGAAATAAATAAAAAACAATACATTTGCATAAATAGATGCAATATTTTACAATTTAAACAATGTCAAATTTTTTGAGAATTATTGTGTGTGTGTGTGTGTGTGTGTGTGTGTGTGTGTGTGTGTGCATGTTTATGTGGTTTATGAGGACACAAATTTGTATAATAACATGGGTATGACATAGATATTACAAGGAGAAGGTGATTTATGAGGACATTTTCAGTGTCCCCCTAATTCAAAAGGCTTATAAATAATTCAGAATGAGTTTTTTTGAAAATCTAAAAATGCAGAAAGTTTCCTGTAAGGGGTAGGTTTAGGGGTAGGGTTGGTGTAGGGCAATAGAATATACGGTTTGTACAGTATAAAAACCATTACGCCTATGGAGAGTCCCCATAAACCATAAAAACAAACCTGACAAACAAACATTATTACCAATGTTGAAAATAATTGTGCTGCTGAATATTTTTGTGGAAACTGTGATTCCAAAATTCTTTGATAAATAGACAGTTCTAAAGAACAGCATTTATTAAAAATAGAAATCTTTTGTAACATTATACACATCTTTACTATCACTTCTGCTCAATTTAATGCAACATTGCAGAATAAAAGTATTTCAAAATAATTTGGGATGGTAGTGTATATGAAGCTGTATGCTGTACAGACATGACCAGCCTGACCGTATTGACCAGCTCAGTGATGACAAGGTCCACACATTTCTGACACGGCTCTTTGATCTTTGCAATCTGCCGTTTAACAATAGTCTCGAAGGCCATGTCTGGAGTAAACAGACCGGTCCTGATGAGTGAAAGGGATGAACAGAGCAGTCAGAGACCTAAATGATGTGCTTTACAGTTACTGATCACTTTGTCATTGCAGTTGATATTCATGGCATGGTTCTCACCGTACAGTACTTCATATCTAGCGAGCAGTTGCTCAGAATGTCACAGTAACATCAAAGCGAGTTTGATCTCAGAGCAGGAGAGCTGTTGAATGTACGTGACTGTGAGGCTGATGCACACCTGATACCGTGGATGTTCTTGATGGCATAACTGATCTCCTTACGCAGCTCTTTCTCATTAAACTCCATCTAGTCATCATCAATAGACAGAGAAACGCTTACTTTATATGTTTTGCTCTTAGAGAACAACAGTATGATGAAATTACCTTAACCAGCTCAAAGGGGAAGCGCTCATGGAAGATGCGATTGATCCTTGCACCTCCGGACAGCTCCACTGTATTCACCTGATCTCCTGAACCCTCAATGCACTTCTCAAAATCCACTGCAAACTGCTGCACCATCCTTCAAACCAGAGAACACTGAGTTTTATGTACAAGTCAGTGAAGTCACAGATACATATCTTCACACATAAACACACACAAGTCCCTTATGCTCAGAAATATATATATATATATTTTATTATGCAAGTAAAGAATGTGACAATGTTTACATGTGCCAAATACAAAATCCCGTGGACCAAACATATAACATAAAAGTAAGAAACATAGGCTAAGTAAAGAAAGTGGCAATATTTACATGTGCCAAATATAGACTCACTTGGACAAACAAACATATATACTGATAGCCAACATTACAAGTCCATTCTGATTAGCTCCTGTATTTGCATTCATGTGTCTGTGAGCATGCATGTGCACGTGCGTGCATGTGTCATTGTGTCTAGAGGTGGGGGAGGAAGCATACAAATGAAATAGTATCTTAACAGATTAATAACAGATATAAGTACTATAACTTTAAAAAATAAGAAAAAAGAAAACAAATGTTATTAGCAACAATATTAATAATAACCATAATAATAATAATAATAATAATAATTTCATTAAGACTGGGAAATGCTCAGAAATATTTGAAATATTATTACAAATTAAAATAACTATTTTTTATTTTAATATACTTTAAAATGTAATTTATTCCTATGATGGCAATTCTGAATTTTGCTAATTTTTGCTCAAGATTTTTTTAATCAATGGTGAAAACTGTGATAATTTTTTTTTTTTTTCAGGATTATTTGATGAATAGAAAGTTCAAGAGAACAGCATTTTTTAAAATCGAATTCTTTTGTACATTATCATAAATGTCTTTGCTGTCATTGATCAAATTAATGAATCCTTGCTGAATGAAAATATTCATTTCTTTCAACAACAACAAAAAATCGTAAAAAATCTGACCCCAAAACTTTTGAACGGTAGTTTGTGTGCATGGGCTGTAAATGTTCAAATGTGCAATACATTTCAGACTCACTGTAGCAGAGCCTTGGTTTTGCGAGAAGGATCATCGGGGTGGAAGTGCTTATACTCCTCCACCTCTTTCTCAATGGACAGCAGCTGGCTCTGAAGTTTATTCCTCAGTCCTGGCAGAGAGTCTCGGATGTGGTTAGTTAATTGCTAGATGAGAATAGAAACCTTTGGTTACTACTGTAGTCAACATCTTTCTTATAGTAAAAATGATTTCAACAACAACAACAGCAAGAACTGCGGAACAGTTGCAGAAAAACATTTGCACGAGTGGCTCTCGGAGTCATTACCTGGTTAAGAACTTTCTGCAGGTAGGGAGTCCCCATGCGATCAGCCAGGTGTCGGTAGGCTGGGTGGGTGAGGAAGAACTTCCTCTCCGCTGCTATTGCAGCATTGATGTCCTTCTTGCCATCAATGTCCTTCTGACTGCGGTTCACAACCCCAATGTAGCCTACAGGGAACATCCAGTTTGACATTGTTACCGGCAATCAGCATGACCAAATGTAATACATTGGAGGTAGTCATAACTAAAACCAACAAACAGATCACATTATCTTTGCAGAACTATAGCTGTTAAATCACTTTCACAAGGTGGACTATCCAACAATTTAAATAAGCTTTTAAATGTAAAGTTATGAGGACAAAATAGGAAAATGTATTAGAAAATACATTAGGAGAGCAAATGGTGAAATTAAGTGTGATTTTATGTGTTTTTCAGTGAAGAGAAAGACGTTTAATGTTCAGTTATGATGGAGTTTGGTTATTATGGGTGGCTATATGATGACCATGATGTGTGTTGCGTCAATCAGTGAGCAATAACTGAGACCAATCTCCTCTTACTTGCTCATCTGATGTTGAATATAGTAACAATAAATGTAACTGTCTTTAGCATGCTATTGCTTGTTATTGTATAACATAATAACATAACTTAAATCCAGTGAGCCATTTGTTTAAAAGAACTTGTTTTAGTCTTGTTGTATAGACCTAAATTAATTACGTGGAAAAGTTTTCCTTAATTTTAATAAGTTAACTGATTAAACTAGTTTTATTACATTTTTAGTTAAAAAGTTTAAAAAAATGTGCTATGTGACAAGTAATTAATAATGTTAGTGAATAATAGGGGAAATGTTGCAGGTTTAATAGCCATTTTTGCTCTCCTGATTCCTTTGAAGTGTTTCTGTGTCTTAGTGTGCCCTTATAGACAAATAAATTTATAAAATATACATTTATAAAAAATATTTTTCCCTGACCTATATTTTACTTTCAAGAGACCAGACACACATTTCTTTATCATCTACTAATGCTAGGTTTCTAAAAGTTCTGTAAATAGTTAAGATAATAGTTAAGGCAGGGCCATAACCACCATACCGTTCTGTTGTCTATAGTCGCGTCCGGTGAAAACACGGGGTAAAATTAGCAAAGAGCTCCAGATCGTGTCAGTGAAAAACTGTTTGTTTGTTTATTTGCTTTATTTTTTTTTTTGTTTAAACAAAAAGTCCAACTGAGTCTGACTAGAGTGGATCCAACAGTAATGTCGCAACACACAAGAAGTGTGAATAAACGTGCTTTTACCATTGTTGCATTGTCTGCTTAAGATCGTTTGATATATACTGAGTATTTATAAGTTTTTAACGCAATTGACCCATGTTGTTTTCAGAGTACGTCACAACAGAGTCCATCTGTTATTTTAATAAGCGAAACTGTTAGCCAATCACAGCAGTCGGCGTTTACTTGCGAGTCTTGAATGCGCCCAGCCTATAAAAACAGACCGTTCCACAGAGAGGCTCAAAAACAGGATAGAAAATAGCCTGTTACTTCTAATTTATGGGTTTTTTTATGTAAAATTGCACTAAAGTTATGAGTAAAACTTTAGAGAACATCCTAAAAAAAAAAAATTTAGTTCATGACCCCTTTAATGCTGCTCTGCTGTACTCCGTAATTTTGTCAACATTTTTTAAATGTAAAATGTTTAATTTATGTGATTCAATTAATTCAGTTTGTAATTGAGTGTGACAAAACAAGAAACATTAACTGAGTCATTTTCAACATATTAGGCATAAGAGTGACTGTGTGTATACTGTGAATTAATAAAAATAAATAAATGAAAAATAAAATAAAAATATTATTTGCAAAAAGTTAAAACAGTTACAATAAATTGGTTATTTTACCTTTTTTTTTATTATTATTATTCTATTGTCCCTTAAAGCCCTTTTAAATCATGCATTTATTTAATTCATTTAAATCAGAACATTAGTGACAGATGATATTTACCTATGTACAGACCTATTAAATCTGAATCTGAGAATTGGTAAATAATTATTTAATAAAAAAATATTATTTTTCCAATTCACAGGGATTTTGCATCTAATGACTAATGACTATTTAAAGCATAAATAAAAATAATAATAATAATATTCTCTACACTCTTTCAGGCCTGGGAATGTTCATTGTTATTTACAAATTTACAAATTTTTCATGACCACCCTCTATTTATGTGAAAGAGTATGAAGCTTTCTCTGTACTCTGACTTTACCTCTACGTAAAGGAAGAAGCTTGTTCTCCAGGATGTCACGCGCATCAGTTCCTTCATCCATTAGATCCAATTTAGAGATCACACCTATAGTTCTCAAACCTACTCAGAAAAACGCACACACATTGATGCATGATCAGATATAGTTTTAACAAATCTCACATCAAGGTATGTCTGCAAATAGGCAATTATTTTAGAACATGTTTTTAGTCATTGCTGGATGATAACCCACCCTGAGGTTCCACCTCCTTGGCAATCTTGAGGGCATCTGAGTTGGCCAGGTCAGAGTTGGCCGGAGACACAGCCAGCAACAAACAGTTCTCCTTAGTCACAAACTGCATTAGCATATCCCTGATCTGAAACTCAATGTCAGATGGCTGGTCACCTACCGGCACTTTGGTCATCCCAGGCACGTCTACAAGGGTGAGATTCATAACTGGTGATGAAAACAAGGGGTGACACTATTATATGTGATATTTCACAATGCATACTTATACGCAACAGAATATTTAGATCTGGTTAAATGGTTAAATAACTCCCTCTGTATGTGCGTGAATGTAAGTACCATGAGGCGAATAGACACGCAAACTGAGAGGGACTGGTGAAATGCCTTTGTTTTGGCCAGTGAGGCGATCTGTTTCTGCCTCAATCTCCTGACGAACCTCATCAAAATCTGTAAACTTCTTCCCTTTGCATTGCAAAATCTCAGCATATTCTGGAAATAAGCAATTAGAAAAGACCATTTTACAAAACTGCTTTTTAGTTTTGCCTTAAAGGAATACTTCACCCAAAAATAAAGGTTTGCTGAAAATTGGAACAAACACATAGCTGTTCACTTCACAAGATGTGAATTAATGGACTGGAGTCTTATGGATTATTGTGATGTTTTTTTATCAGCTGTTTTGACTCTCATTCTGACGGCACCCATTCACTGCAGAGGATACATTGGTGAGCAAGTGATGTAATGCTAAATTCCTCCAAATCTTTTCTGATGAATAAACAAACTCATCTATATCTTGGATTGCCTGAGTAAATTTTCAGCAAAATGTAATTTCTGTGTGACCTATTCCTTAAAATCATGCATTTAAAAACTATAAAGATTGGCATCCTTCTAAGGCAAGCAAGGTATTTACCAGTAGGGCAGTTGATGAGCTGCAGCACTAGGGGGCGCCGAGTGACAATACCAGAGCCACGAGGCAGAAAATCCCTAAAAAGAACATGAGGCAGCACTCATTGAATCACATCTGTTTTTATATGCAAAGTATGTCAAAGTGAATATCTAGCATACAAATATTACATATAGACATGTACATTTTCTTTTTTTTAAACCTGAAGAATAAATAAGCAATGCAAAAAATTTAAATAATTTTATAAAGTCATGCTGCTATGTTTAAAACTGCTTTTACAAGTCAAAAAAAAAAGGTAATACATTTAATGCACACAGACTGAAGTAGTTTAAGTCTTTGGTTCTTTTAATTTTGATTTTGGCTCACATTGAACAAAAACCCACCAATTCACTATCTCATCAAATTAGAATATGGTGACATGCCAATCAGCTAATCAACTCAAAACACCTGCAAAGGTTTCCTGAGCCTTCAAAATGGTCTCTCAGTTTGGTTCACTAGGCTACACGATCATGGGGAAGACTGCTGATCTGACAGTTGTCCAGAAGACAATCATTGACACCCTTCACAAGGAGGGTAAGCCACAAACATTCATTTCCAAAGAAGCTGGCTGTTCACAGACAATTTGAGTTGAATTACTGAAATAAATGAACTTTTCCACAACATTCTAATTTATTGAGATGCACCTGTACTGACTTCATTAAAAACATGTCAGTGCTAGTGCTGCTCTGGCAATTGATTGCATAACACATTTTTGTGCTTGTTCTAGACTTTAGTAGCACTAGTTCAATTTTTCATGCATGTCTGTTGCCAGTATATTTACAACTAGGCCTTTCTTAGTAATAGGATTTGGAGATATAGGGTTGAAGAACGAGCACTCTAAGGAGTGTGAGAGTGTGCTGTATGAATTCTGGCCATTTGGCAGAAATGCTTCCAACATTAGTGGATATGTTTAGAAAAAACAAACAAACATGTAATTGTATTTCACTACTGACCACCTTTATGGATTTCAAAGACTGGATGGTTTAAAATAGCCTCTACACAATATAATCTCTCTTTCTTTAGGTAGCTAATATAATTTACATTATTTTTACAGTGCAGTTATGCCATTCATATTGACTGTGCTAACATAATAACGCAATTATGATGATTATATACAGGTATCTTATCATAATAGGTTCTCAAATAATCAGCATAATCAAATAATCTTATCATCCTCTTTGAATCTCCAATTTGTTTGATTAATAAATTAGGTCATAGACTTTTTTTATTTTAGGACTGCTGTGAATTAATTAGGTTCACTAGTTGTCATTTGATATCCTCACAGTCCATATTTTGCAGGATATAAGGAAAGTATTTCATACCTTACATATGTATTTACATTGAAAAGGGTCTAGAACAGACAAATACTGGGAAAATACTTCTGACAATTATTTTTTTATTTATAGAAAAGCAGCAAAAATCTAGTCTTTGTTCACTGTTTGTCATAACAACTACGGCTTGCTGTCTCTATACAAGAGTTAGTTATCTTTACACTACTTGAATAGGGCACAACATTTTTTTATCCATATTTTTCATAATACAATCACAGTGCATAAAATTTTGGACATGTAGAATAAGTAAAGCATACACTACCATTCCAGAGTTTGGGGATTGGTATTATTTTTCAAACAACAGAACTCTTTATTGAGGATATTTATACAATTATTTATTTAAATCTCTATTGAGAAAGTGAATAGAAAAAAAAAATCAGGACCCATGATCGCTACAAAAAAAAAGGTGGCCACTGTTGCGCTCTATTTAAAAACAAAAAAGCCTGGAACCAAACATTTCCAAGTACCCATGACCAGCTTAATGCTGCACTTCCCATTTATTGACACACACACACTGTGTCTTATCTGCTCTTGCAGGCTGTTTAATGACATTCATACAGCAGCTGTGATATCCTGCTGCTTTCTGCCGGACTGCACCAACATGTAATTAAGTGTCACGTCATCATGGTGATAGGCCACATCAGCATGTGCCTCCGTTTTAAAGGCCATGTCTCATTCACAATGACATCTGTCTAATAAACCATAATGGTCAGCGTGGATGAGCTCATGTTCGTTCAGCTGATTCACGAGTCCAAAGAACAGTTTGTCAGCATGCCGTGGAAATGATTTAAGTATGAGAGAAACATCAGCTAAGATATTTTAAAGAATGTTTCAACTGTTTTGTCCATACAATTATGGGGTCCAAAAGAAAAGAATATATATATATTTTAAATAAAAATGCCATTTTCTTTCTTAAAGGGACAGTTCACTCAAAAATCACAATTCTGTCATCATTTACTCACCCTCAAGTTTTTCCAAATATGCATGAATTTTCTCACAAAAAAAAAAGATATTTTAAACAATATTGGTAACCAAATAATTTCTGGTCCCCATCGACTTCCATAGTATTTTTTTTTTCCATAATATGGAAGTCAGTGGAGACCTGTTGACTCAATGTGGGAGACTTTGGCTACACACATTGTTCAAAATAACTTATTTTGTGCTCAACAGAAGAAAGAAACTCTTAATGGTTTGAAACAACTTGAGGCTAAGTGATGATGACAGAATATTAATTTATAGGTGAAGTATCCCTTTAAATATCACTTCTTCACTCTCATATCATCTCAAACCTTTGAAATATCTTCCAAATATCTCGATTTCAAAGGTTTAAAACAACTCGAGGATGAGTAAATTATATTTAAAGGGATACTTCACCCAAAAATGAAAATTCTGTCATCAATCAAATGATTTTCGGGTGAACTGTCCCTTTAAGGGCCACATATGTAGTATTATAGTTTTGAAAACTGTAAATCTAGCCAGGCAACACACTACATTTCATGCCAAACAGTGGTCCTCGTACAGCATTGTGAAGTCTGTCCTTGTAACAGCTGTGAGCATTGTACTGCCAGTCAGTGGATCTGTTTGTGGCTGACAAGCTTGACAGACACTTTATAGTGATCACAGAGCTCACAGTGTAGCGTGACCAACAACACTGAAAGAAGGCCCTGCTCAATAACAATGAAGGTCTATGTGGCAGTGACGAACATCACAAAGTTACGAGCTAGACTTAATAGCAACCTGCCAATGATGAGGATCTATGCATGTTTTGAGTTAAATACAAACACTGGGTTCCTTTTGACCCATAAAACAAACATCCCTGATGGAGATACAAGCTTAAACCAGCCTAACGTGGTTTGCTGGTCTTATTTGGTCTCTCCACAAGTGTGCAGCTGGTCTACCAGCCTGAGATACTTACAAGTGCCTAAAGCTATCAAACCAGACCAGATTGAAGAGTTCGATGGCCGCAAGACTAGCAAAACACATTAGGTTGGTTTAAGCTGTTTTCCTCACCAGAGACCTAATAAGATAATTAGATTTTAATTTCCTGAAACAAATTACACCACTTGCAAAGGGGCAGTGTTAGTAGTTTAAGCATCAGAGACGCTTTGTTGTTGTCATGACACTTAGAATACATGTTATTTTCTATCAGCTGTGCAGTTCACCATGAAATAAATCCAAGAAAATATGCATTTTAAAAAATGCATTATTACAATTATTATAAATGCATATATTACAATGACATAATTACTCGTATTTTGAAATGTGAACATTCTAACAAATGCCAAGTCAATGACAGATGTTCTTACTTTAATCTTAAATTTCTTTTAAGAATTTACTTTTACGTAGGAAACCTTAGAATTCTGTCATCATTTACTCACCCTCATGTTGTTCCAAACTCGTATTTGATTACATCTTTTGTTCATGCAATGAAAGTGAATGTTGACTGTGGCTGTCATTTTGCCTTTTGTGGTACATGGAAAGAAGTCATACAGGTTTGGAACAACATTAGGTTAAATAAATGATGACAACATTTAAATTGTATGTGTTATATATATATATATATATATGTTCATTTATATGATTCTCTAAAACAGATCAACTCTTGCTTAAACTGAAATTTCATTCCATTCCATTTTTCATAACTAAGCATAATGTTGGTCGTACACAAGCAAATTCTGCTATGGATGTGCACTACCATTCAAAATTATATATTAACAAAAGTTATATATAAATCATTCATTTAAAGATCAGTGTCTCTTACAAGTAATAGTGTGGCCACTTGGTTCATATAATCATAGCCAAATCAAGACTACCTTTTGAAAGAACAGATTTTGAAAGAACTGTCCTTTGGTCCTGAAAACAAGCAAAGCTCAACTGGCTATGAGCCAGACACAAAACAATGATGCTGTTAAAAGATAAAGGATGGTAGTAAACCTGGGGCAGGTACAGGAATATATTGGATAAAATATGTGCAATAAAACAGCAAGAATCAAATAAGGTGATGTAGAGTTTATCAACAGCTTACTCACTGAGGACTGGAGTAGTGGCTGCTGAAAATACAGCTTTACCATTACAGAACTTAAATATGAAAGTCTGGTATATCCTTTTATAGAAATGATTTCTTAAATTATTATGAATTTTTTTACATTTTACAAAGCTCAAATGGTACTGCAAACCAGGGATAACCCAGTTGCCGTTTACAAGAATGATATATACTGTATATATATATATATATATATATATATAAAGAATATAGTTATTTTGAATTTTAATAATATTTCACAGTATAGCTGTTTTTTTATGCATTCATGATCAAATAAATGTAATCTTGGCGAACATAAGACACTTCTTTCAAAAACATTTAGAAATCTTAACTACCTAAAACTTTTGGACGGTATAGAGCACATCCACAGCAGAATTTACTTGTGTACCACCAATATTACGTTTAGTTATGAAAAATGGAATGGAAAGAAATTTCATTTTAAGCAAGAGTTGATCTGTCTTAGAGAATCATATAAATGAATAGATGTATAACACATACAATTCATATTCTGTCATTTATTGAACCTAATGTTGTTCCAAACCTGTATGACTTCCTTCCATGCATGGACCACAAAAGGCAAAATGACAGCCTCAGTCAACATTCACTTTCATTGCATGGACAAAAGATGTAATCAAATACGAATTTGGAACAATGTGACGGTGAGTAGCCTAAATGATGACAGAATTTTCATTATGGGTGATCTACCTAAACCTTTAAAAGATCAAATCGTGCCAATAACATTGCTTTCAACTTGTGCATGAAATTGCATAAGCATTCCTTCAGGATTTTGACTAGAGTGAACAGAAAACGAACAGCAGGGAAGACGATAGGCCTGTGGCTCACATATGACCCCCTGACACCTGATAGAAGCAACCGCTGAACATTAAACCCTTGACTTGGGTCCTTTTTATATCAGCAGCCTCTAAATGCCTTTATATCTTAACAAAAACCTGAAAACAATCGAATGGAAGCATAACAACATTATCTGAGGCATACGTGATTCGCTGTTATTCTAGTCTGTAAATTAAAAATATATCACACAATATTTCACATAAAGAACCTTTTTCTTCCTAATTCATAAAGCTTGCTCGCGGCTATGATGCCCAAAAATGCTGGTGTAGGTTGGCAGCTCGCTAGTACCGGTGAATTGGGCACAATACCGGCCACATGTCGAGAGACCGAAGCAAGGTTTGTGGGCTGCATGTCCCGCATTAATTAATTCATGGTAAAATCGCTTTATTTAGTCAATTAAGGGACAGTGCATAATAAATTCACCTGATTTATGAGCTCATCGTTGCCATGAATAACTAACTCGATATCACAATGAATAAACATTGGTTTTGGTACGTATGCATTATAAGTGACTACTGAATATGCTTGTGTCCAGTGCAGAAGAGCAATACAGAAATGCTGGATGCCACGATGCATGTAGAGTGATGCTGACCGTCAATGTCATCAGTCACTTAACGTTGCTTCCCAACGAAGTTCTCCAAGACCGAGCTCTTCCCAGCACTCTGACCGCCGACCACTGCGATCTGAGGAAGGTCCAGGTTGGCATTTTGTCCGATGGCAGAGAAGGCGTCCTGCAGTCCGTTCACCAGAGGAATCAAGTCCTCCATTCCCCGATTACCCATCTTGTGGGATAAATAATAGGCTCTATTTCACAGTGAATGAAACCCCGATTACGTCCCAACGAAGTTCTCCAAAACCGAGCTTTTCCCAGCACTTTGGCCGCCGACCACTGCGATCTGAGGAAGGTCCAGGTTGGCATTTTGTCCGATGGCAGAGAAGGCGTCCTGCAGTCCGTTCACCAGAGGAATCAAGTCCTCCATTCCCCGATTACCCATCTTGTGGGATAAATAATAGGCTCTATTTCACAGTGAATGAAACCCCGATGTAATTGACCCTGAACGGAGCCCTGATTGGCAGGCCCCGAAATATCTAAAAGCTGTCCAGTGCAGCGTTTCCTTCAATTTTCCAGGCACCTTGGCGAATCGACATACGTCCTCCACCCTAAGTGCTGCTCCCTGCCCTTTCACCACCGCTATGAGATCTGATGCTTCTGGAGCGATGCGGTGATGAGCGCTGAATGCTGCATTACCTTCACCAGCCACTGGGGGCGCACAACATAATTAGATGAGCGTCCTTCATTCCAATTTTGTTAATTGTTCTTGTATAAAACAAATCAAACTTCCCAAAACTTTAGTCCTTTATGTTCAGAGAAAATTCTGAAACATTTTCATAACTTAATGGGAACGTTAGCATTAGTATTTTTGTTGGCTAAGTAGTCCTTATGTAACATGAATAATGTACTAATGGATACTAGTGTTTAATAGAACCATCAAATGAATAAGTAATATCTTTTAAAAAAGGTACCGAATTGAACAACTGTTTTAGTCCTTATGTAGCTTGCAACATACAAAACATATTAAAGGATTAACTAAATGTTACATGTTGGGGTTTATTGTGATAGTGACCTGCTGACTGTGCATTATCCTGACGTAATACTCTCTGATGACTTATTGCACAGAGGTTTTCAGTATTTTTGAGTAAGCAAAAGGCAATTTTCCTGATAAGTGAATTCTTCTTCCGAGCCTGTTGATGGCGCACTAGTGTTAACTGTCCGTCACCTCCACACAGCACCAGAGGAAGGGTCATCTACCATAAACACTGATGGAGTGAGGCTGTTTCATATCTAAAGGTGAGGTTTTTCGTACATTTTAATGTATGCTGTATGCTTCTAGCTAAACACAAAAGAAGATATGCTGAAGAATGTTGTTAACCAAACAGTTTTGGTTACCATTGACTTCCATTGTATGGGGGTCAAAGAAGAGACATCACATTTTGGTGTCTGCATCAAATTACATTTATAAAAGTGATTTTATATACATAGAAAGCATATTAAATGCAAGTGTCTGCTTTGATGTTTCAAGTAACTTTTGTGAAAGTAAACTGTCAAAATAAGGGTGAAATAATGTTCCATAATCATTCAGTGTAACAGATATATTTATGTAAAAATTAAACAACACAGGTGATCATACTAAATTTTATTGTATTTTAAATGACTAAAACCTTCTTGCTGACAACTGTGTAAAAACTAGTTGTTCAAAGGATAGTGGCAAAGATTTAAATTAACAGTTAAT
>NW_015540884.1:650012-667359 GCF_001515605.1 Sinocyclocheilus anshuiensis | reverse complement strand
GATTCTTGAATGGAGTTTTTTTTAAAGGAACACTCCACTATTTTTGAAAATAGGCTCATTTTCCAACTCCCCTAGAGTTAAACTTCAGTTTTACCGTTTTCGAATCCATTCAGCCGATCTCCGGGTCTGGCGGTAGAACTTTTAGCTTAGCTTAGCATAGATCATTGAATCTGATAAGGTCGTTAGCATCTCGCTCAAACATGACCAAAGAGTTTCGATATTTTTCCTGTTTAAAACTTGACTCTTCTGTAGTTACATCGTGTACTAAAACCGACGGAAGATGAAAAGTTGCGATTTTCTAGACCGATATGGCTAGGAACTATACTCTCATTAATTAATTAATTAATAGGAGGCCATGATTGACAAAGGCCAGGGGGGCAGTTTTGGCCAGGACACCGGGGTTACACCCCTACTCTTTATGAGAAGTGCCATGGGATTTTTAATGACCACAGAGAGTCAGGACCTCGGTTTAACGTCTCATTCGAAAGACGTACAAACAAACACTGTAGCACTGTCAGAACGGTTTTGAGTCAGTGACGGTCTGAGATACCCAAGATAAGGAAGGAAATTTAAAAAAATCTAGTTTAAATCAATTCTCTAATCTTTGTGTTCATGTTGGTTTCGTACATTTTTGGAAAACATTTATACTATTTTACAACTTTGATTTAATGACTCTAAACATAGTGTATCAAGTAAAAAGTGGCAAAATAATTTCATAGCACCTTTATTTTCTTGTTTTGTTTGATATGTTTTATAATATAAATTATTTTTATACTACCATAACTTATTTTTTAATAAGTAAGTAATAACAAGCTAAAAAAAATAAGTAATTTCTAAAATTGAAAACACTTTTTATTCATTTTTATAGTCAACTGAATCACAGCAGGCACTTACACAATTTAGGCTGTTGATTAAACTTCATATTTTCACAGTCAAATGGCATAGACAACATCAGTTTTGCCATATTATCAATGTTGAAAACATTTGTACTTTCTAATACTTTTGTGGAAACTGTGACACATTTTTCAGGATTCTTCAATGAATAGAAAGTTCAAAAGAACAGCATTTATTTGACAGACTTTTTTGTAACAATGTAAAGGTCTTTACAGTCACCTTTGATGATTTTAATGCATCCTTGCTGGATAGAACCCCAAATGTACAGTAATTTGTTAGTGTAGTGTATGTAACTCACATTTAAAAAATGTAAATATTAAGTATTCCATTATTGCATATCGTTAAAAGAAAATGACAACACAACACTGCATTTAGAACACAGCAGTTTTTTGCTCTGTAACAGAGAGAGGAGGATGGGTCATCAGCGATGGTGTCCAAACTGCCAGTGTCATTTTTCTGGTGACCTCATCGAGCACAGACAAACTAAGAAGCACAAGGTGATCTCAACATTAACAAAAATACCACCAAATCTAATCACCACAGAAATATCCACATGTACTTGAGGAGCAGTGTTTTAACCACTAACTATATGAAAATGCTATGTCTTGTCTCCTCATTAGATGGCAAAAGTGTCCTCAAGACCTTTCTGTACCCTGTGTGAGCGCCACTTTAGAACTCCTCGCAAGTTTATTGAGCATATGAAGTCTCCTGAGCACAAACGGAGGGTTGAGAAGGTTTGTTTGGGTATTTCATAGACATTTTAATGCAAAATGCATAAAATGACATCAATAAAACGTATTTCTTTGAACATTTAAGTTAAGAAATGAAGGTGGCCCAGAGGTTATGGAGGAGCTCATAACTGTGGATGCTGTTGGCTGCTTCGAAGGGGAAGATGATTATGAGGAGGATAGAAATGAAGAAGAGATTGCAGTGTTTGAGAAGGTTAGTTGCATGACATCTTGTGCTTTCCTAAATTTGAGTCTCTTTTGGAGTTTTTTTACTTGAATTTTGTTTATAGCATCCTGCTCATAGGGATATGGCTCTTGAAGAGACGATTGATTATGAGGCATATGATCCAGACACACATTATGGTGAGTGCTGGGCTTCAAGCACTTCTCTAGAGTAGACTGTCAAAGAATAGTTTGTGAGTAAGTTAATCTGACTGATCTGACTGCTTTCTGACCCTCAGGCACTAGTTTTGTGGTCCCTGTCGCTGGTTTCCTCTGTAAGCTGTGTCATAAATTCTACCACTTTGAGTCTTCTGCACGGAAAACTCACTGCAGATCTCTTATGCACTTCCAGAACTTACAGGTGAGGAAGAAGAGGGAATTTGACATTAGAATTTAGTGGTTTATATGGTATCTACAGTTATTCCTTAATGTGTTTGCCATTTAAGAGGCGAGCAAATCTGAAATCAGCTGTTGCAATTTCTTTAAACCTACACCACTGTTCAAAAGTTTGAGGTCGGTAAGATTTATTTAATGTTTTAATCTCTTAGGCTCACCGAGGCTGGATTTATTTGATTAAAAAAACAGTAAAATAAATAAATAAAGTAAAATTGTTAAATATCTTTCATTTAAAATACTTGTTTTCTAATTTAATATAATTTAAATGTAATCATTTCCAACATCATTACTCCAGTCTTCAGTGTCACATGATCCTTCAGAAATCATTCTAATATGCTGATTTGCTGCTCAATAAACATTTCCTATTATTAATGTATAGAAAACAGTTTTTGCTGCATAGTGGAAACTGTGATAGTTATACACTACCATTCAAAAGTTTGGGGTAAGTACAATTAAAGAAAAAAATAGAAGAAGAAATTAATACTTTTATTCAGCAAAGACACACTAAACTGGTCAAAAGTGACAATATAGACATTTAAAATGTTACAAAAGATTTCTATTTCAAACTAATGCTGTTCTTTTCATTTAAGAATCCTTAAAAAATCTATCGTCGTTTCCACAAAATTATTAAGCAGCAAAAATTGAATAAGAACCATTATCAATAATTGAGCACCAATTATAACTGATAATAACTGAGCACAAAATCAGAATGTCAGAATAATTTCTGAAGGATCATGTGACACTGAAGACTGGAGTAATGACTGCTTAAAATTCAGCTTTACTTTTACAGGAATTAATTACATTTTAAATATATATATTCAAATAGAAAATGGTTATTTTAAATTATATTTTCAATCATTTTTATTAATAATATAAATAATATTTGACAATATTACTGTTTTGCTGTACATTTGATCAAATAAATGCCTTGGTGAGGATAAAAGACTTTTAAACATTTTTAATATTTTAATTACTCCAAATTTTTGATGGGCAGTATTGTGAATTTTGACATGTCTGAACAGCTCTGTATGATGGACTGATCAGATCAAGTTGAGTGTAATGTGGCTGAGACTATATCACTACTGAGAAATATGGCTGTTTAAATAATGTAAGAACAGTTTTTAAACAAAAAAAAAAAATTTCAGAAAAGTTCATTCAATGCAAAATGCTCCGATTTGTATTTGATTTTCAGAAGCACAATGCCCTAAAGATGCAGAAAAAGGCACCTCAGGATGACTGTGAGAGTGATGTGTCGTGTAGCAGCCCGCTGAGCGACCCTCAAGGCCTGGAGCTCACTGCTTCCTGTGCCAGTGACAGCAGCCAACCAGATCTCAACAGACCACATGTCAATTTCTCAAGAGAGCGCTTACACTTGAGAAAGCTTAAGCCATCTAAAAGACCTCACAAATCCAAGTCTCCATGCTCAAAAAACTCTGTAGCTCCACAGAGCCCTGCCGTGGTCATGAAGCACTTAATATGTACTCCACACTGTGGCTCAGGGTCAAGCAAACAGTCACACTGTCAAGAAAGCAATAGGCCCGACTCGAGTGTTCAGGTGTTGCACAGAGAATATGTGTCCAGTGAAAAAGAAAAGACATCCTGTGACCCTGTGCATTACTCAGAAGAGCAAGAAAATATGAGCTCAGCATCCACACGCAGTTTGTGTCATGCATCACAGTTGAACTCAGAGGAGAACACAGTCAAATGAGCTTAAAGAGACCAAATTAAAAAAAATTATCTTCATGTTCACAGGAGTTCATCAAGTGTTTCTGTGAAATCTGTGAAAGAAGACCTTAAAGTAATACTAATTAAATTCATAAATATTGTAAATCTCATTTCCTTTTATTAAATTGCATTTTATATATAATTATAAATAATAGTCATAATTGTTGGACAACATGTTTTTACAGCATTTATTAATCTCGGTTGGTGTTAAATGAACTGTAATTCATTGTTAATTCTTATTCATCATTATACATTATTTTTAATACGTATTAATTTAAGGTATGTTTCAGTCACCTCCATTTAACATCAGGTGGGAAAAGGAAGCAAAAACATTAATATCCACAATTTATGTCCAAAAGTAGAACAGATTTCTTGGTTAAAAGTGGACAGATCTTGTGTCCATTTTTCTTTTTTTTTTCTTTTTTTTAATCATAAGAAAATTGGCTAATATTATAGACCAGTAATAGATATAAAAATATACAAATACATGACTAATGTTTCCATATACGATTTGGACAAGGTTGTGGACATTCTGAATCTGGGTATAAGCTCCCTCATAACCCCAATCTTGAATACTTGGTGACATACATTGTGGTTACATTTTTTCCCCTCAATCTATTTATTTATTTGCAAACTTGTTAGCAATTGGACAGTCTATGAAAATGTATGTCATTACAAACTGAGAGTAGGCTATTGCTATATTCTGGCTGCATTAGTACACGTGGCATGCAGATACATGTGTGTCCTACAGGGGACGACAGAACAACCTGCAGGGCATTATGGGGCGGAGATGGCATTCTAGTACACAGTGCACACACGGACGACGGCAAAGCAAGGCTAGTACGAGGCCTGTAACACACCTGCGAGCGGACATAGATCTCGATTAAAAGCACAAACAAGCAAAGGTGTCCTGCAGACGGGAATCGGCTCTCGGATTTCGGTGTCATGGCTCAAAATGATCTGATGAGCAGCGCGGAGGACGTGGCGGATCAGGTGAGAGGACAGAAGGCCCCGCCAGCCAAGTTGCACAGTAAATCACGGAGACCACACTTCTTTACTAAACAAACGCTTTCTAAGTTAAGGAAAGTCCATGTTTGCGTCTATAGTTCGGGTCATGTTTGCTTGGCTGCAAATGAGGTTTGTTTATTAATTAACTAGTCTTGTGAATAGAACGATAGAAGGACCGAAGTACTAGTGTTAAGATAGTATGTGTGTGTATATATATACATACATACATACATACATACTTATATAGTCTAGTTGAGTGAAACTACCTTATGCTTTCTAGGGCTGCTTTCGAGTAACGTACTGATATATGACTGTTTGACAAATATTCATATATACTGTGTTTTTGTGAATCCAAAATGTTTGAATAGCATGCAAACTTTATCCTTGAATCATTTTTATCAGTGCATTCAAGCATCCGTTAATATGATGAAGCAAGAGGGTATGTTACTCATAAAATAGTCATCTTAAGATGACTGATTAGGAAAAGATGAGATTGTGTTGCCCATATGCAATAGGAAATCGACAGCAGGACATTAATGCATTTTTATGCTGTTTACGTTGCAGGATATGCACGATTGTTGCATGTGTGTTTGGGGCTCTTTTTCGTGCTGTGTTGTTTCTGCTTAATTTGGGCTTGATAGTAGAAATCAACTTTATAAATATGTCATTATTGTATGGGTGTATAATGGAGTTGTGAATGTTGTACCAGTTTTGGTGTTTTCAAGGCCATCAGTGTCATCATCATCTCAACATATTTATTTATAGCCTAATTTTCAGTGTCATTTTAGTAAGTTGATTAACTTAAACCCCAGCCAGTGACAGCTAACTTTAGTGTAGTTTTATCACACAGCAACAATATCAAAAATTACATTTGTTCATACAACTCTCATTCAGCATTCCTGCCTTTTTTGACATGTAGCAGGAGTCCAAATCTGTACTCTTTGATATTCTTGTGCTGTTTGGAAACAAGTCAAACAACCGCCAGGCACACAGACTACGAGTAAAGTGTTGACACACAGGCAGACAGTGGCCTTGAGGTCTCTTCTCATTCATTTAGTCTTGCTTGGTACTTGTTGAATGCTGATTGGCTCGTTTTCTTCTTAGTGCTGATGTGGATCGTCCGGGGGCGGGGCTTAGCAGAGGCCAGTGTCAAAGCTTGCGTTAGAGTGTCCAGTTATTATGAAACCCTGCCATGTATAGGCAGATTATATACATTTTAGTAATCCTACAATCTGCTCGTTTTTTATCACAAATAACAGAATTCTATAATTTACCATTGTTTATTAAAAGCATATTATTAATTCTTACATTTCTTACTTAAATTCAACAAGCCAGCTCATGTTACAGGTTAAGCAGTGAGCGTATAATATCCTGTAATCTTCCTGGAAGAGTAAATTGCAGTATCTTTATCCATCTCTGAATATTTCTGTTCATCACCTGTTGCAGGAGGAAGTGGAAAAGATTGATTACTAGCACACCACAGTGATATTCAAATGCTGGAGACGTAACCCTTGTGCTCATGAGTCATCAGTTTCAAATGGATGTGCTTTTGGCCATCTGTGCTCTGATATTGACTGAAAATGTGGGGAAAAGGGTAATTGGAGCTCAGAGGTTAAAAATTAAGCAGCATTCATTTGAAGAGCTGCTTCGGCGCTTGGCTGGATGTAATATGAAGATTGTGTAAATCTAAAATATTCACACTAGGATGGATTTATAATAGCTTTCTAGACTAATAAATGTCCTTCTCTTTTATGTTGACTTTTTAAAAAATGTATTTGAAATAAGTCTAATGCTCATCAGGGCCCCATTTATCTGAATAAAAGTACAGTAAAATAGTGAACTTTTTATTGCAATTTGAAATAACTGTTTTCTATTTTTAAAATGTATTTGAGTCTTGTGATGCAAAGCTGAATTTTCAGCTTCATTACTCCACTCTTCAGTGTCACATGATCCTTTAGAAATCATTCTAATATGTTGATTTGGTGCCCAAGGAATTTCTTAATATTATCAATGTTGAAAGCATTTGTGCTGCTTTAATATTTTTGTGAACCCAAAATGTTTGAAATGGCATTATCTGAAATCTAAATCATTTGTAACATTATGAATTAAACGTATTAATTTCTTTAAATGAATACATGCTACATGTCAAAAAAGGCAGGAATGCTGAATGAGAGTTGTATGAACAAAAATGTGATTTTTGATATTGTTGCTGTGTGATAAAACTACACTTAAAAAAATTGCAATAAAGTTAGCTGTCACTGGCTGGGGTTTAATCAACTTACTAAAATGACACTGAAAATTAGGCCATAAATAAATAAGCTGAGATGATGATGACACTGATGGCCTTGTTTCGGCCTTGAAAACACCAAAACTAGTACAACATTCACAAGTTGACCCCAAACGTTTTGAACGGTAGTGTATCTCAACAAGGTCCTTTATGCTGACCTAGGATGTGTGCTCTAATTGTAGTCATGTACATGATCATAAAGCTGTGCCTTTTTCATCAGAAATTATTGCTATAAATAGTCGCGTTCAGAATGACATTACACGTTATTTGTGTTTGCTGAGGCAAGCATTACTGTTGCTGCTGCATATACCTACGTTTGAGGATTTTCATATCTTTGTCTTTTCGTTCATCGCTAGTTCCTTCGAGTGACGAAGCAGTACCTGCCCCACATAGCGCGTCTCTGTCTGATTAGCACATTCCTGGAGGACGGCATTCGCATGTGGTTTCAGTGGAGTGAGCAGAAAGAATATATTGAGACGACGTGGGGATGTGGCTTCTTCCTGGCCACACTGTTTGTTTTAATCAACTTACTCGGACAGCTGGGTAAGAAGTTTGTTCAACGCAAATGTCTCTGGCGACTTGGAACATCTTCAGATTTTTATATGGAATGGTTTATTATGTGTTTAACAGGTGGTTGTATACTGATCCTGAGCAGGAATTTTGTACAGTATGCCTGCTTCGGATTATTTGGGATCATCGCCTTACAGGTGAGACTGAGAGCATTCTGTTTGTGTTCTTTAAGATTGTAATTAGATCTTATCTTTGGATAGGACTCTTAATTGAGTTAAACTGTATAATTACAGTCCTGAGCTTTATCTGTTTCAGACTGTTGCCTATAGCATTCTTTGGGACCCAAAGTTTTTGATGAGGTAAGTTCTTTGCAGGATAAGCTTGGAGTGAGTAGATCATCCTGTGTTTTGTGCTCTGATCTTGTCGTTCTTGACTTCTCTCGCCTGTGTTTCAGGAATCTGGCCCTGGGTGGAGGGCTGCTGCTGCTGCTTGCAGAGTCACGCTCTGAGGGCAGGAGTATGTTTGCTGGGGTTCCCACTATGAGAGAGAGCTCTCCGAAACAGTACATGCAGCTGGGTGGCAGAGTCCTGCTGGTGCTTATGTTTATGACACTGCTGCACTTTGACACAAGCTTCCTCTCGGTGAGCAAATATCCTCAGGCTGGTAAATGGGTGAATCACAAAGAAATCTCTATATATATATTTCATCCAGAAATCAAAAGGAAAACAGAAATTGTTGCACGTAAAGAATATCCTGTTTTAGGATTCAAAATCTTTAGGATTAAGATTTTTTTTCTTTTGTGACATCGTTTTCATGACAATTAAGCACCTTTAGCACTAAGTTCTCTTTGCTGTAGAAAATATTGTTCTGATTGGTGTAATGCAGTTATGAAAATGGTCTGGATAACAGTATTGCACCCCCCCCCTTATTGTTTTTAAATTAACTAAAAGATTTTTATTAAATAAATAATAATAATTAAATATCTTTTTAATTAAATAAAATAATATATCTGTCTTTGTATTAGCGTAAAAATAATTACTTTTTTTTTTTTTTTCAAACTAGGTAATGGTTATTAAATAATATCACAATAAATATTCTAACTTGTTTGATTTTAAATTCATAGCAGCACATGTAGAAACCCACAGGGGTCATGTATTATAATTTTTTATGTTTTTATATTATTTTATGAAAATAAAAAATAACATTACATTAATGAGTGGCAGTTATATATAAAATATGTATTTTGAATTGTTATTATTAATTTAATGATTTTACATAATTTAATTGTCATCTATAATAAAACTTGTAAATGTATAAAAAGGTTTGTAAAAAGTCAGTTTTGGTCAATGTAATGCATCATTGCTAAATAAGCTTTATTCAGAGTTTAATTTTATTTACATTTTAATATGTAATATTAATTTATTTAAAAAAAAAAAATCTTTCTAACCCCATACTTTTGAATGGTGCTGTACACTATTTGCATAGTTTATTACTTTTAAAAAAGAGTACTTTTTGCATTGATGCTTCATCAGGACATCATCCTTATTCTGATCAAGGTCTTAATTTGTTAACATAAAAAATATCTACTGAAATTGCAGCGGAAAATGGCATTTAGAATATTACAACAATTTCTCAATAACACATTTTTATATAAATGTTTTGCTTATCTTTAAACACTTTTTTTGAAACAAGCTTAGAACTGAATTTAAGACTTCAATCAGCCCTGTTTACATATGACTGAATGTGGAGACTCATTATCGTTTATAGTTGGCCTTTTCTGGCTTTATTAATGTGCTCGTAAACCACATCTTATGACTTGGCAGAAGGTCTAAAAGTTTATTGCACAGGGTTCAGCTGTTTCTGCAGATAAGTGCTTCAGGTTTGCAATCATACAGATGATGTTGTGATTGTGACGCTCAGGATGTGGGTTGTTGGTGGAGTTTTTGTGTCAACTGCATCATGATGTAGCCTGAAACGCACAGTTTATGTTCCGTTTATCTATATAAATGGTGTATTATGATAGATAGGACTGTCAGACTGCTCAGAGTTTGTAAACATGCAGGCTATAAAGGCAAGACCATTACCAGCACTGATGTCAAACATTGTCACAGTCTGTTCTGATCGTCATGGACAGCCAGGACAAAATGTTAAGATCATTCAATTGTACTTTAAGGCCTGTTCACACCAAGGACAATAACTATAAAGATATAGTTTTAAAAATCGTTCTTAATATTAAAGAATGGCAGAATCCACACCACAGCTATAATGAGAAAAGACATCGTTGGAATCACTTTCAGAATGATTTTTTCCAGCTGATGAAGAACGATAAAAACATTGACAGCCAATCAGAATCCATCCTGCTGTAACCAGCTCAAGAATTTAAAGCGGCAGACGAGTGTGCGCTTAGAATAAACAGACTATATCATCTGCTGGTGTGGACGCTAATATCGTTATCTTTATAGATATCGTTCTTGGTGTGAATGGGCCTTTAGGATAGGAAAATACATACTTAGACTTGTCAACCTTTAAAAGGGAGGAAAGAAATGGTTTGCATATCTTTTGTTGTTTTTGACATTATAGGCCAGATGTCTATACTTGGTATTTTGCCATTAATTCATCCGATATCCATATTAGGCATATATAGAGGACCACACAATATACATTACTGTTTAAAAGTCTGGGGTCAGCAAGATGTTTTTAAAAGAAGTATGCTTACCAATGCTGTATTTATTTGTTAAAAAAAATACAGTAAAAACAGTAATATTGTATAGAATGTTCAAAAGAAGAGCATTTGTTTGTAATGGTAATCTTTCGTAACATTGTGAATGTCTTTACAGTCATTTTTGAGCAATTTAATGCATCCTTGCCGAATTAAAGTATTAATTTTCTTTAAAAAAAAATTACTAATTCAAAAATTTTGAACGGCAGTGTATTTGGAAACCAGACATTGATAATTTGCCGTATTGTTTACCCTATCCAATTCACAGCAGTAATAATAATATTAATGTTTCAATTAATGATGTTTAATGTGAAATCTGGGCTCCAAAACCAGTTGAGCGCCATTTATCATAAACATGTGAAGATGTGTCGTTGTAATCAGCCCTTTCACCACTAGAGGGCATACGTGACCAGGTTTTCTGTTGCATTTCTGTAGTTTCAAATCCTGCTTCCTGTGTCAGTTTCACAGTAGTGTCATGTCTCACTGACTTCCTTTTTCCTAAGTATCTGTGTTTGGTTTTAGATCTTGCAGAACCTGGTGGGCACAGCTCTTATTGTCCTGGTGGCAATCGGTTTCAAGACTAAACTAGCCGCCCTAACCCTGGTTATCTGGCTGCTGGCTATCAACGTGTATTTCAACGCATTCTGGACCATACCAGCCTACAAGCCCATGCACGACTTCCTCAAGTACGACTTCTTCCAGACCACGTCGGTGATCGGAGGCCTTCTGCTGGTAGTAGCACTAGGTCCAGGCGGAGTGTCAATGGATGAGAAGAAGAAAGAGTGGTGAGACAGGACTGAACTCAAACGGCTCACTCGCTCACTCAGTAGTTTGCCCTTTGGCAGCAGCTTTCACAGAAAGCAGGTACACTACTTAGGGAGAAAAGAGCCAATTGAGACGTGGCCTCACAAACACCCCAGGACCAACAGAACGACCCGTTCTCCACATCTCATGCATGTCTGTGTTTTCATCTTGTGTGCTTACTGAATTATTTCTACCAGCACTTTTAGACATATTTATCATATTTATTTTCTAAGGTTCGGGTCAGATTCTGTTATTTGAGAGCCCCCTTGAAAATCTGAAACATCCGTGTTATAAAAGCTGCGATAATGCTGAACGAATAACAAATGAATCTCCTTTGCCATTTTTCTCTGCCTTTTTTTATTTCGGTGCCAATTGCAAGTCAGCAAACCAAAGACATAACCTTCAGATATATACGTCATTCTGCTTATATCTTCATTTAATTGATGATAAAATTAATTTGAAGTAAAATGGAAGGTCGATGTCATTGAGATAAAATTTTTTTGGCCGGTCAGTCGTGTTACATGTGCTGTCTCTGGGCAGGACTTCAGCTGGTATTGTTTCTGTGTTGAAATCTGTTGCACATGGGTTATTTTAAATGTTTCGTTCTCTCCCCATCAACAGGCCGAACAAGTTAAAGAAGATTTCGCAAAGAGAGATTCTTATTCATGTATATTTTCTAAGTAGTTAAATGTAAAGATGAAAAGGTTTAATGGCCATTGCTTTCCATTCTAAAGCTCCATTGGCTTCTCATGTCCGTGTAAGAAGCTGTTAGTTTGTTAGCGTGTTCGCTGTCTGTCTGAAGTTTACAAAAAGTGAATTATAGTGTTTCTCGAAACAAGCAGAGAGTGAGGTGACAATATTGTAACCCTGTGGTTTGTCCGACTCCGTGTTTATCCTCTTTGTATAAAAAAGAAATAACGGAAAAAATATTGGTTTTCTAAGTGTTTAAAATATTTGTTTTGACATATAAAGGGAAAAGAAAAAAAAATGTCTTTTTTTTTGAATTGTGTATTTAGGATACATAAAGTGCATCTTAATGTGGGTCATAAAGTGCCATTTTAATCAATTTTTCTAAATAATTTTTACCTCTGTGATTTCAATAAACACTGGTGGATATTGTTTGCGAACAAAGTCAATATACTGGCGAGAGTTTTAAGTGTTTTTTTTTTTTTTTTTTTTTTTTTAAGTAATCAACAATAAATCTGTAGTGATATTCAAAAAACAACCCTTTTGGTGTACATGACATGAAAACAAGATGTATTGTCATTGATGGCGGTTGTCTGGACATAAGCATAAATAATTTTTGAGCTGTCATATTCAAAACCGTGGTCATCGTGTCAATGTCTCCCAAACCTTCACAGCAAGCGGGAAGTCAAAAGACAATTTCCCCAAACATTCAGCACATAAAATGTGAAGAGGTCAGATTTTGTGTAGGCCTAATCTTTACAGATTCATTAGCCAACGTTGCTTGCGATGAGAATGCTTGACATACCATGAATGTACTACACTTATAAATATATTTTGAAATCTAGGGAAGAAGTTTTTAAAGAAATGCTTTTGTGTATCTGTCTGCAGATTCCTCATTGAAATCCCCCCCCCCAAAAAAAGCAAATGCTGATTGGTGCGGAAAGCCTCCTCGTATGTGCTTATAGGCCTTTTATCTTCTTGAACGATTGTTAACCAAGAGAACACTAATGAGCTGTTCTTCCTAGAGAAAACGTTTTGATGTTAGGCAGTGTTTCCATTTAAGTTTATGAGTTAAAAGACTACTGGAAAACCTTACAGGATCACCACAGAACTTCCATTCTGTCCCAGTCGCAGATCGGTTTGTGATCTGCTGCAGTTCGTAAAGGTGATTTTATTCTTATTCACGCAATAATGTTGCTTTTTGCGAGAGAGGTGAAAAATCCTTACAACGTTTGTGTCAATGATTACATTAACTGCGGTTTGTTTTTCGGAAACTTGGTTACTTCATAAAGCAAGGTCGTCATCAGTTTCTAGCTTAAAGATTTGACTACCAAAAAACTCTTGAACATTTTTACTGTTATTAACCAGGAAAAAAATGGGACAAGTTGTCACTAAAAACCAGTAACACGCTAATAATGACAATTAATGACCAGTTATAGGTTAGGTTAGATTTTTAAGCAAAATCTAAAGAGTTAACGATTATGAAAAATGTCAAACTATTTTTTTCCCCCCCATCAAATACTGTGATTTTTACATTTTTAATATTTAAGGTACGTGACAACTTGCCCTACTATGACATTTATGAATAACATTCATCCTGAGAACCCAGCTCACCTTCCATCGGAAGTCCACCTTTATAGATGACTAGATATATTGTGGACTCCTGTTTTATGTATATGTCCCTGCACTTTTATTGTGTTCACGTTATTACAACATGATACTGGAACTTTAATTTGCAGGAATCCAGCTAAACTTAAGCTATTCTAATGTAAAAAGTTTAAAAACAAACATTGACTTGATTTCAAAAACCTTATAGTTACTGAGATCTAAACTTTTCAACAACTTGCATTGCTCCCCCTGTAATGATCATTCAGTACCACTGCAGTACTTCTTTGCAAGAGTACTATTACAGTTTGCACACTTAGTTTTCCTTGATAAATGTTTAATTGTAAGAAATTTAGCACAGGATTGATTTCCTTTTCACAGGCATATTGTATTTGGCTCTGAATCAAGTTTGATATTGAGACCGGGCCTCTGGCAACACAACTGGCAGTTTTCCCATTATCTTTTTGTTTTCCTCCTCCTTGAGCCCAACTCACTTCCTCAGTCTTTAGCCAAGCAGCGATTGGTCTGTAAAGGAAACGTTATTTATAAACAAATACTGCCTCCTTTTTTGGCCACAGTAGCATGAGTTTGAAAAGATGCTGTGGGTACAGCAAAGTTCAGCTGGAGGTCAATGGAGATACCTCAGGTTTACCATACAAACCCCATTCACAAGCCTCTAGTTAAAGGTATAGACGGGGAGATGGAAGTATCCAGCTTTGCCGTTGGCATGTTGAAGAGACTATATAACTCTCCAGGAAATGTGGGAACGGTTAAAGATCAATGTAGCACTTAAAAAGAGTCAACCTCAGGCCACACTTTGAGTCCGTCTCTGTGGGGTCAGCATTTTGAAGGATAAGGGTGACAAGGTCAGCCTTCAAGTCCCATCAAAAAGAGTTTCTTCCCTCCTTGGGTCTGTTCTCTTCCTCGGAAAGTGGCAGGAACACACAGACAATGATTTGTCACCAGAAGCGGCCCTGATAATTTCCAATTTCATGGGAGCCGGAGAAGAGGCCAGGATGGTCAGCCACAGCTGGAAGTGTGTGTGTCCACTGTGGGCTGGGCCATTGTTAGAGCCCCAGCCGCAGGCCACTGTGTGTGCGGGACACTTTTACTCGGAGCGCCCTGACAGCCAAATGTCACCATTAACCATGTGCTGCAAAATCAGAGGCATTCATGAGCGACGCTCCTCATAAGCCATAAAAGGGGTCATCGGTGAGGGTGACTCAAGTTCAGCAAGTCAGATTCAATGGTGTCATGCTTGTTCTGCTCTTTGATGTGACGTGTGTGGAAATGTGGCTTCTTTCTCACACTTGTTAGCACTGCCAATCATCCAATAGATTCTCTGGTTAAACAGTTGTCTGTTCTCAATGCTGGCACTGTGAAATCTGTGATATTGTTGACAGATAATCAGATAATTTGATCAGTAGTTGATTTGTGATTGCGATCTGGTCTGATGTTACAATGTTCTTTCTGTTCTCTCGAAGACATTTTTATCTTCTCTCTCACCAAGGCACAAAACTGCTCCCGTCCCGGAGGCTGGTTGGTCAATTCCTCTACAAATCACCTCTTCAGTTGTGTACATCATGGTGTCATACCCAGCGACCTACCTTAGCACTAGGTAGGTTGACAAGTCAGGGACTGTAGTGGAAGTATGAAATTAATGGAAAATTTGAGTTTTATGACTTTTAATCCGTGGTTGTAAGTTTTGAGGTCAACTTTTTGCTAGTGAACTCTTAAATTCGAGTTATGCATTTAAAAATTATTTTCCTTCTTGGAAAATGACCTAAAATGTTCATGACTTATCTTGCACTATGGCAACAGTAGGTAGCAAAAAATCATGGCTGTGCTTAAAACTAAAAAATTGTCAAACCCATTAGCCTGATCTCATAAGAATTAAGAGATCAGAACTATTTAAACTTTATAAGAACTATTTGTTTGCAACACATTTGTATATATGCTAAAACTTAAAGGGATAGTTCACCCAAAAATTGATTTAAAATGAAGTGTTATCATGAAGTTCTGTCATCATTTACTCACCTTCAAGAGTCTCCAACTTCTGTAGAACATTAAAGAAGATATTTTGAAGGATATGGATAACAGACAGTTGATGAACCCCAATTGAGAAATCGTACAGAACAGAGTAAAACTTTCAGTGTAAACGTGGGTAAATGCATTAAATAAACGTGACCACTTTGAACTTATTGTAACAATTAAATACAATTAAACAGTGGTTGCAGTACCGCTGCTCCCTATATGCAGAGTGCACATTTTGCATAGGGCACCAACTCCCATGAGGGGCACCAGAGCCGGGTCTAGGGGAGCATTCTCCTTGTGCCCTCCTACTATCTGCATGCTCAGTTTTTTGTGAAAGCATGCAATATCTTAAAAAATATATATAACAACGTTAAATTAGCTGCATGCACTAGTTTCTTTAGTGATTCTCAACCAGGGAGCCTCAGCAAACTTCCAAAGTGGCCACAGAATGACTCTTTAAATTGATGCATCAAAGCAAATTATTATTAATATGTTAGAATAATTTAACTCTAAATTATAATGATAAAAATAAACATATAAAAACTGAAATAATTTTTTCCATAATGTTCTGGAATACAGAACATCCGGGATCAAAAAAATAAAAGAGCTGTGGTTCATTCATTTAATATGTATTACATTAATTAACCATGTTATTTAATTCAATGTATTAATTAAATAAATTGAAAACAAGCAGCTTTGTCATAACTGAAGCAAAAATTCTGTGAATGCCAGGGGATAATATTGAATATTGTGGGCCTTTGAGTCAAAAAGGGTTGGAAATAAAATAGGCCTAATAGTTCCATGAGATCCATTAGTAATCATAACTCAACCAGTGGAGTGTGTCTTGGACAAGATCTGTTTGGCTAACCAGAGACGGTCTGTGGGAGTCTTTGAGGAAACCTGTTTGAAGCATTCATTATTTTTGTAAGTGGTGATGCTAGTGGCACAGAAATGACTCACCTCGACTTTAATGAAAATATGAATTAAATTTGAGTCCTTAATATTTTTAATTCTTTTATTTTATGGTAGCATACAGGTGCATCTCAATAAATTAGAATGTCGTGGAAAAGTTCATTTATTTCAGTAATTCAACTCAAATTGTGAAACTCGTGTATTAAATAAATTCAATGCACACAGACTGAAGTAGTTTAAGTCTTTGGTTCTTTTAATTGTGATGATTTTGGCTCACATTTAACAAAAACCCACCAATTCACTATCTCAACAAATTAGAATACTTCATAAGACCAATAAAAAAACATTTTTAGTGAATTGTTGGCCTTCTGGAAAGTATGTTCATTTACTGTACATGTACTCAATACTTGGTAGGGGCTCCTTTTGCCTTAATTACTGCCTCAATTCGGCGTGGCATGGAGGTGATCAGTTTGTGGCACTGCTGAGGTGGTATGGAAGCCCAGGTCTCTTTGACAGTGGCCTTCAGCTCATCTGCATTTTTTGGTCTCGTTTCTCATTTTCCTCTTGACAATACTCCATAGATTCTCTATGGGGTTCAGGTCTGGTGAGTTTGCTGGCCAATCAAGCACACCAACACCATGGTCATTGAACCAACTTTTGGTGCTTTTGGCAGTGTGGGCAGGTGCCAAATCCTGCTGGAAAATGAAATCAGCATCTTCAAAAACCTGGTCAGCAGAAGGAAGCATGAAGTACTCCAAAATTTATTGGTAAACGGGTGCAGTGACGTTGATTTTCAAAAAACACAATGGACCAACA
>NW_015540884.1:646576-649504 GCF_001515605.1 Sinocyclocheilus anshuiensis | reverse complement strand
TTCAGTCTGTGTGCATTGAATTTATTTAATACACGAGTTTCACAATTTGAGTTGAATTACTGAAATAAATGAACTTTTCCACGACATTCTAATTTATTGAGATGCACCTGTAGTTAAATGTTACATGTACTTTAGTAATTACAGCAAATGATGCATATTTGTGTTTACAAGTAACTAAACCAAACCCTAATCTTAGCCCTATACTAAGTATATGTTAATTAATATTCCTCAGTATTTCTTTGTGTAATAAGCTGTTACAACGCCATCATAAAATACAGTGTAATCTTTTATAATGTAGTACAACATTCTTTAAAAGCAGGTGGGATATGTTATATTGCAAATGTAGTTACAGCTAACCTAGTTACAGCTACTAACAGTATAGCAGTCTGAAATGTCCAACTTTGCTAACCACATGGATGCACCTGTTGCCTCGACCCTCACGCGGCTCTCAGGTGATCAGGTGCTCTTCCAGTCTCGGGGGATCTGTCAACATCAGCCCCTCCCAGCTCTCGACACACTTCCTACAGCCCTTTATCCCTGACACGAAATCTAACATTTGCTCTTATTGTCAATGTTGGATAAACACAAGAGCCTCTTTGATCATGGCAAGAGCAACCTGTTGATGTTGTGGTGGAGGAGAGGAAAGAGAAGGAGGGGTAGATTATGCCTCACAGTGCTATAGGAAGTGTGACCGATCTGCCGGTGAATTCTATTGTCTTCTGTTGTCTGATTGACACCACGGCAAGAGCCTGAGGGACGGTCATTGGCTCGGTCCTCAGATTTCTCTGTAGGTCACGGGTTAAATCAAGGCATATTTTGGAATAGATCAAAAAGCGAGGATTTTCTGATAACTGTCATTAGTATCGAAAGAGTACAAGAGTCGGCATTTGAAAGTGCAGGAGTATGAAGGCAGAAATGGTTTCTCAATTTATTCCGGTTCTTTTCTATTCCTACTTTTCTCTTTCCCATCCTCTCTGCCTATGTGGCTAACTTTTCACTCCATTCTCTCCCTCTGTCCACTACCACCAGTTTCTTTTCTCTGGGCTCTTAGGGACTCAATTGAAGGGCAATGAGGCAGCTAATGCGCAGAAAGATAGAAATTTACTTGCTTTAAGTTCATGCTGCAGACCTCTCTGAAAGAGAGCATTCAGCTGCCCGCCACTCCACAATAAGAAGCGATTGAATAAAGCCTGTAAGCAGGTTCTTAGCGGCTACATGATGGTTCAGTTCACGGCCCATTTGCCTCCAATGCTCTCCTCTTTCTCCCCCGCATATTTTTTATCTTTTCCTCTCTCACAGAATGACATCTTTCGGCCGGACCCCCCTGCTGAGGAGGTTTAAATTAAATGCATTGATACGGGCACAAGAAGCAATTTGTCTCTTGAACTGTTCCAAGGATTTAAAGAGAGTCAGGGAGAGAGAAGGCGAGAGAACGATTGAGAAGGTTGTCTGAGAGAAGTGTTGCACTGCCATGTCCAAAAACTGGACAACCAGGATGCAGAATTTCCACAAAAGGCTTTCACATTCTGCTTTTTGGTTATTTCCTTTTCTGAATTTTTAGAATAACTGACAGAGTAGTGTTTTGTTTTGTCTTTTTTAATAAGTGGCAGGTGCATGTGCTTGTGAAGACCGTCTCTCTTCGCATTCAAATACATACTATAACAGCTCCAGGGACGAGTATCTTCAAGCACAAATTACTTTTTCTTTTCTTTTCAACACTCACCTTCACACTGAATGCAGTTGGAATTTCATTTATTGATCAGTGGTATTCCCAACAATGCCTTTAATTCAAGATAGAACTGCACTTTTCTGCCCGTGACTGTTATATGTTCTCATCAGATCAAGTATATGTAACCTCACAAACTAAGCTGTATTTTAACTCTCTGTCTACATGTCGTGCCCTCTTTCGCTCTCATTTACCCTTTCTCACCCGGAGTCTCTCGCTCTCTCTTTTTCTCGCTCAAGCCTCCAGCTGTGAATGTTTGTTCAGGTGGAGTGAAACCATCAAGATGAGAAAATATCATTGCACTCTCTTCTTTCTCTTCTCGTTGGATTCGCTGCCCCCATTCAATTTTCTGTGACTATTTCTTTCTCAGTCAGATGTTTTTTCTTCTATTGAAGCTCAAGATACTTTCTGGATCATCTCAAATCATGCTGATGAACTTGATTATCAGGTTTTGTTCTTGCAGCTTGAGTTCTGTTGTCATTAAACCAAAAGAGAAACCAACCAAACACTAAAACTTTCTGAGATTCACGCAAAATTTTCAGTTCAACTTTTCGTAGCATAAACTATTTTCCAAAGTAGCGATGTCATATGATTTCTTACAATGTTGCGATTTTTCTTGGCATTGTAAAAATGGCACTTTAGATTAGGGAATACTATTCACTAATTAGTTGCTTATTAGCATGCATATTACTAGCATACTGGATGTTTATTAGTACTTATACAGCACATAATGCCTTATTCTGTGTGAGCATATTCTAGATCTCTTAACCCTGACCAACACCTAAACATAACTGCTACAAACAACTACCTTACTTCCTATTAATAAGCAGCAAATTAGGAGTTTTTTGGAGGGGGAAACTCATAGTTAATAGTGAATGCGTGTTGCCTAATTTGAAGTACCAGAAAAATCATGAAGGTCTACCTCTAAACCTAACTGTCCATAAGCAGAAACGTAAAATAGTTACATATTGCCATAAGAGTGTTTATTTTTCACTGGAAAAGTGGATGATTTAATTTGTTATATATATATATATATATAAAGCCTAGCTTTATTATGTTTTTCTCCGCTCGCAGAAGCGCTGCAGGTGCGTGATGTGATATGATGACAATGTGAATCCTCATGTTCTGTTTGCTGCTTTTTGCGCATGTAAAATTAATCCCCGGGAAACAAATGTTAGTATTTTTTAACGGGTCACAGACAC
>NW_015540884.1:632607-646565 GCF_001515605.1 Sinocyclocheilus anshuiensis | reverse complement strand
TATAAAATTGTATTATATTAAAAAAAAGCATTTTCACTAGACGCCTCAGACTTTTCGGCCCGACTTTTATTTAGTACAGTTTCTAAAGCTGACATTTAGACACTTTATTCCAACTAAAGTTTGAAGGTTGTCCTCAGTAAACACTTTATAATAAGTAGAAAACTCATCAATGCATGCATAAATAGCAGTATAATGCAGCACAATATAAAAATACATACTCTGTAGGTTGTAAATGTAAATATCAGCCTTCTGAAATTAAACCCAGTAAGAGATGTATTTAAATACTTTGAAAAGCTGTTTTATTTTCTCTCCACATTTTTGTTCTTCATTCTTTGCTTTCAACCTCAACGTCGATCAAAAATGTAATCAGCAAATAAAACCAATGTGCATAGTTATTAGAACCAGCGTTTAACCACAAACATTTAAATGGCTACGTCTTTCCCTCTACCGCCACCTCTCTCGCAAAGACCATGAATTCCTCGTGCTGCAAAGAAAGGACACATGGCTATAATATTTTCTTCATGGCTGCATCTGCCGTTCTGAAAGAGAGAGATCCCGGCAATCCATATTGATAGACTGAGAGACAGATTGTGTGTAGGGAGACTACGCCTGGCTCATTCACAGAACCACTTCATTTATTTGAAGTTTTAATCTAATTATTAGCTATTTTGGGGGATAATAAGCTTTGCGGCTGTAATAGGCGAATTGTATGCCTGAGCTCTTGTGCCGTTGTGAGCGCCAGTACAGAGGCCAATCCTTTGGGGGGTGAGGCCGCTGACAAAAGCACTTGTCCAAAAATATTTTGTCAAGTCTTTTACGTGCCATTCTAACAGGGCTTACATTGGAGGCCTGAAAGAGGATGAGAAAGGCGCCTTTAAGGCTTGATTGGCAACTGCAAACACACTAAATGCTAATGAACCCCAGATGGATTGAAGATTAGCACCATAGTGTTTTCTGCTCTCTTTCTCCCCATCCACAAAAGTTTCTCTCTGTCTCCGCAAACCCCCCCCTCTTGTCCCCCTGCCGGATCACCTCTGCTGTCTGCCACCCCTGTTCCCACTCCTAAGCCCTTTTATGGCTCATTTCATACTATTAATAACCCGGAGGCGGAGAGGCGGACGGTAATTAATTCATGGGATCCAGCCCCTTGATCTGGCCAGAGGAGGGGCCTTTGTGGTGGGGCCGAGACGGGGTCCGGAGTGTGTGCAGGTGGGGGAATCACTCCTGCATCCGTATCCTGACAGAAGTTCTCTGCATGTTCCTTCCGTCCTCGTTATCGTGCTTTGAATCCCGGATCTATTTTTTTTATTTATTTTTTTTTAAGACTCTGCACACTTTTCGGGCGAGCCGAATGCCATGCACACCACGTGTTAATCTCTCAGTCCCATGCGCAAGGTCTCTCCCTCCTATTCGGACCCTGCTGCTGTATAGAGCTGGTGGGACAGAAGCTGCAGTGGCACATGACAAAAGCCGGGCATGAAATTCAATTAGGAAAGGGTCTGCTCAAGATTTCACAGCCTTCACTGAAGAGAATAGCTTTTGATATATTAGTACTCCTATTTACAGCATTGCTCTCATTAGTAAGCACCCCACCTCTGGCCCTCCCTTTCTCTTTCTCTCTCCTTCTCTCTTTATATCTCTCTCCATTTTTCTCTTTCTCCTTCTCTCAGAGATCTGGCTCCATTAGTTACGATAGAAATCAAATTCTGTCTTATTGTTTTGTTATATTCACTATTTTTTTTTTTTTTTGTTTTTTTTTCTGATAGTGACTTCACATAAAGTGCACAATTCAACATTTGTCACTCTGTGGAAGTGACTCCTTCAACTGTACCTGTATACATTTTAATTTACGTTTTTTTATGTACTTATTTAATTTACTCTTCTTTTTTTTCATAGTGAGTACAATATTATATTTATATTATAGTATTATAGTGTTTAATGAGTCCTTCAGCAACAACAAATACTCAAGCTGTTGCCCAATAATTCAGAACCTCTTTCTGTCGTCTATAAGGTCAACGTATTTGTTTTGGCCAACAAATATTATAGTTAATAAATATTATAAATGTATACGTTTTTTATTATTTATTTTAACCCTCATGTTGTGTTCTGATCATTTAGCCCAGAGAGGATTTTCTTTTTTCTGAAAATGCAAGTTAATGTTATCGCGTTGGACTAAAATTTGACTTTGCTAACACAGGGTATAATAACTTCCCCAACATTTTTTGTATAATTTTTGTGCTCTCTTGGGATTTTCTTCCCCACCTTCTTACACTTGTGGTGTTCAAAATGTACCTGTCTACAGAAAAATTGCTTGTAAATTTCTTGTTATTACCAATTCAATCTTTTAGCTTGTTTTCTTTCAATGAGCACAGTTTTTTTTTTCTTTTTGCCAGAATTATCGACAAATAATTCATTTTTAAATAAAGAAATTTTAAAATAATTATAATAATAATAATAAACCAACATGCACAATATGGCTAGTGAAAATACATTTTGTGTTATTTGACTTTAGACTTCAAACCTTATAGTTACTAAGATGCACTTTTGAGCTAATTTCCTTATGTGACAACTAGCCCCAGTCTCTCTTGCAATTAATTGTCTTTGAGTATATTAAAGCTAGATATATGCTTTGTCCATATGCTATGTCCACATTTGTCCTATATTTCCATCATGCACCTTGCCCTAGCTGCCCAGGCCATATTTTAAAATCTTTTTCTTTATTCAGTCACCCTGATAATTGAGCCCTCCTGAACAAATCATCCATTCGTCTTTTTGTTTCATTAATGCATTTACTCATGCATTCATTCTTAATGCATTCACATCATAACCAGTCAAAATATCCACCACAGAAAAATATTTTTATATTTCACTCACAAAAAGTATATCCTTCAGCATCTATGTGCTATTTACATTTTCAGTATTTTATATAGAGAGTATGTCTAATCATTTGTAATATTGTGCTCTCATAAGATTGGTGCTTGATGATGAAACTTTTGTGAAGATGATGGCGTACAGACCATAATTGTGTAGCTTGGCTTGTTAGTCCTGATAAATGATCCTTTCTAATGAAACTCTGTGAAGTTATGATCCCCCACCCCTCTGCTTTTGTTGTCCAGGGCCCATTGGGTAACTGATGACTGGGAAGTAATTAGTCCAGGCTTGAATGTTGGCAGGTACGGGCAGCTGTCCTTTGTATAGACATCAGAATGTGCTGTGTGTGGACGGTAAAGGGAGAGAGTTTGTATACATGCGTGTGTGGGAGGGATCCGTAAAGGGCGGAGGGCAGTCTGAGCCCATCTGTTTGACTGAACCCCCCACAGCTGCGCCAGTGCGGGACAGACCAGAAGGGCGTCATGGGGACCCACCTCACGCTTGTGCCTTGACATACAAATAGTGACATGTAATTGTTACAGAGAGAAATCAAATGAGCAGGGGCTGCAGTCCCTATCTGTCATACCAAGTGAAGACCTAAATATTAGGCTACACTTGTTTGCATATTTCTGGAATTATGTTTGATGAGAAACGAGATTTGAGATACATAGTGAACAGAGGGTCAATATAAGGGTCAGTGACGAATAACACAGAACACATTTGCCAATTTCTTAGAAATGTTATTTTTGTATTAATGTTTTGTACAAAATTTTATTCCATTATTTAAAGACAAAAAACTCAAGTGGTTATATGGTAAAGGAGTAACTTTTAAAATCACAAATAAATTTTTTTTTTTTTTTTTTTTTTACTTAAACCATTTGGAAACCTATCTTGCCACATCATAAATATTTTACATATTCAATATTTTCTGTCATTGTACATGTTCATGCGGGTTTACAGGAGTTTTGTAATTTTGTGGGGTTTTTTTCTCACCTATACCAAATTTAGCAAGCAAAAGTGTCAAATATTAATAATATTTTAGAACAAAAATGGCTTATTCTTTATAAGAAGTAATAATAATTAATTATTATTATTATTATAAAAGAGTATGCCATATAACAAGTTGCTAAAGTTTTTTTATGCAACCCTTTTTTTAATGAGACCCTTGGTTTTACTCCAGTTCATTTGAATAAATACATTTAAAAAATACTTATATTTAAAACAATAAATCCATTACTGAAGTGATTCAGGTTGGTATGAGTTTCATTTTTAATGCATTTTTTTAAATAAATTCATATAGCTGAACAAAACAATTATCATCTCACCCACTGAGAAATTGAGAAATGCATTTCTGGTGGACAGTCAGAGCCAGACTTAATTAAAGCTTTAGTAGATGTAAAGGTCTTTGCACATGCTTTGCAACATGGCAAGTGATTGAAGCATGGCAAATATCTCATTCCAGACCCTCTTACTGTCTTTACCCCAGTCGAGCTGTTTGACCTGCAGTAAATGGCTTTGGACTGGTAATCAGGCCTTTAGAGCTCAACTCATCTCAGAAGCCTCTTTTACCTGATGACTTGAAGGCAGAGTGTGTTTTGCATCCCTCATTAGCTCCATTTAACCACCATCGCATATCGATAAATATTTCATCCAATCTCTGCATTTACTTAATTAGATAAAAAATAAAGTCTTACAGCTACAGATGCATTTACAATTTATGGTATACATTTTGTTGCTTTATAGAAAACAATGTTAAACATTAACTGATTAAATGACAAAGAATGTTATTCATTAGATTGACAATATAAAATGAATCTTCTCTCCGAGGCAGACAAATGAACTTTGTGTGTGCTGTGCTGCACGTGAGTGTGTTTGTGTCTGGGATGGATGTAAACGTGTGTGTGTGTGTTTGTGGAGGGGGGCTGGTAACTGGAGGACCACTCTGAGATAATAAAGGTATGTCTGACTGCCAATTAAACGTTTGCCTGTTAATAGCAATTAAACCCAATTAGATTATGTTTTTTCAATATCATTTAGATTTGGATATTAGATTAGTCATAATCAATATAAATGCAACACTTAGCACAATGCTTTCAGGTTCCGGCTGCCCCTCTTATATGTTGTGATGCATATATGTGACCCTGGAACACAAAAGCAGTCTTAAGTCGCTGGGGTATATTTGTAGCAATAGCCAAAAATACATTGCATGGGTCAAAATTATTGATTTTTATTTTATGCCAAAAATCATTAGGATATAAAGTAAAGATCATGTTCCATGAAGATATTTTGTTAATTTCCCACTGTAAATATCTTAAAACTTAATTTTTGATTAGTAATATGCATTGCTAAGAACTTCATTTGGACAACTTTAAAGGCGATTTTCTCAGTATTTTGATTTTTTTGCACCCTCAGATTCCAGATTTTCAAATAGTTATATCTCGGCCAAATATCGTCCTATCCTAACAAACCATACATCAATGGGAAGCTTATTTATTCAACTTTCAGATTATGTATAAATCTCAATTTCAAAAATTGACCCTTATGACTGATTTTGTGGTCCAGGGTCACATAATACTGCGGGTATCGCACACACTATAGCCTCATTTTTATGATGACACTCTCAGAAAAAAAGGTACAAAGCTGTCACTGGGTTGTTACGCTCTAAGACACAAAGCTAAAAGGAACATCGCTGTACCTTATTTACCCCTAAACAGTACATATTAGTACCTGAAAAAGATCAGTATAATGACTGCTTAAACCTTTTAATTGATATAACTGTCCAGATAAGGCAACTGATTTCCTACATTCACGTGCTAGTTTAATGTCGGTCTCTTTTTTTTTTTATCAGAGATAATTTCAACTCTCACTCATGCTTTACATTATTTAATATTTAATGTAATGTGTTTATTTTATTTTTTGTGTAAGTAGCTGCATATTAAGAGGAATAATGCACAGTCAACTGGTCATTATTTGAAAATAAGCACCTTCTAGGAGACAAAGACTTTCTGACTGTACATTATCATTAAATGATAAAGGTGTCAGCATTACCTGTTTTTGGGTGCCTTTTGGTTAACACAGTGAAGAAATGGGGCCCTTTCCCCAACCCAGATGAGCTGAACCTAATTACTGGTTTAAGTTTCCCTCTCAAGTTCCTCTATACCTCCTCTTCTGACAGGGTCTCTCTGTCAGAGCCACCCCAGATGACTGAGCATGTGACGGACGAGGTGCTATTAGGGGAGATGCAACTTGCAGATAATCAGCTCTGATTAGGAGCACCTTTTTTCAAACACACACACCTGTGGAGGAATTCGGACCCTCCATCTCCCCTCTTTCTCTCCCTCACTTCCTAGCAGTGTCCGAAAACTGGAAAATGCTCCCTTCACAGTTTACACGCACTAACTGGAGGTAAATGCAATGTTTGCGTTAAATCTTTGCTGACATGCCTTCATCTGGTTTGGTTTTGAAGGTAGCATTGATGTAACCTGCCATGCAAAATCCTACAATCCTTTGCATGCTGTTCTGATAGAACAGTAAATCATAAATGTCAGTTTTTCAATGTATAATTCCATTTCTAATCATTGTAATCATATTTGCTAGGATATGTCTAAATCTTAAGTGAATTTGTTAAATAACTTTGGATGACATTATGGTGTCTTGGAAGCTGGTCTGAAACCAGTTTTTATGAAGGTACACTTATGTGCAAAAGTGTGGGGTCATTGTGACTTTATTAATTTATATTTTACTTATATATTTTATTTTTTGAAAGAAGTCTCTTATGCTCATTAAGGATGCCTTTTTTTTATTAAACAACAACAGTAATGCTGTGAAATATTATTACCATGTACTAAGGCAACTGTTTTCTATTTTATAATATATTTAAAAAATAATATTTTAAATTATAAATTATTTTTTATAATTTATTCCTGTGATGGAAAAACTAGAAGACTTTGTCACTGTTGATCAATTTAATAGATCTTTGCTGAATAAAAGTATTAGTTTATTTCAAATAAATAAATAAATGTACTGATCCCAAACTTTTGAATGGTAGTGAACCTTCATAAAATAAAAAAAATACTCAAAAACTCAGTGACTCAACAACATTGAACATTATGCAAATAAGGAGCTGCTTGCAGTGCATGCAGTGACTACCAATGGAAGTGAAAACAGTGGAGGTCACATCTCCTGTGAGATACGAGATACCAAAGCTGAACATCAGCGAGACAGAACGTTTCAGAGTTTTGACAATTAATTGTGTATGTTGTTTGCGATCTCAGATCAGAAAGATGGCTGCAGTGGCACCTGTTGATTCTTGTCCATCTTTGATATGGTGCATGCACTAGTGCAGCTAATGTAGAACCTTTAAACATCCTGAATGTTAAATTTAGTGGCACTGAATAACATATTGGCAGTAGTGACAATCATAAGGCAACCCAATCAGAACTAGGAACACCTATAACGACAAACAGTATGGGACAGTAGCTGCTGGTGTGATCCATACTTCAGGTTTCGGACACAGCCCCTTCTCTCCTCCAGCTCTTTGCCCATTTTCCTTCAGTGTTTATATTTCCACAAAGCCCCTGTGTGGCCTGATGCTTCTCTCGTCTTTGTATAGAAGGACTGGTCCTTGGGTGGGGGTTAAAGGTGATCTCAGGAGCCCTGTGCCTCAAGGTTTAGATGTGCCATCCTATCCTAAAGCTTTAGCTTTATGGCCCTTAGGTTATTAAGGCTCTTCTGAAAAGCCATAAGGCTGTACTGTGCATGAGAAGAGACATGTAATGAAGTGGATAATGGACATGAAGTGTGCTGGACAAAGCTACACATTATGACCCTGAGAGCTGATCCTCACCGCTGCGCCACATGAATTAAAAGCATGTTAGTGCACTTAGCATAGCAAGTGCAGGTAAATGTTAGACTAGAGGTCCAAATACAGTATATTGCTTACTGGTGGATGGAAACAGATTTGTTGGTTTTAAGAGACTGCAAAGGTGCACTCAGTCATTTATCCCTCAATAAAAAAAAATTAAAAAAAAGGACCCCTGCTGCTGTTTTTAATAAATATGTATAAAATTGTGTACACTGACTTGAGATGAAGTCTCCAGTCTTAACAGTGGTGTTTTTATTTTGGGGCACCATACTGAGATCACATGACCAGCCCTTTACTATAGAGTGCAGGGATGATGTATGTCTGTAGGCCAAATCCTGGAAATGAGTTAGCATTTTAGAACAAGAATCATAAGCTTCTGTTTTTGCAATAATCCCAAGACGAATGGAAAAATCCTACTGGGTTTTGGGAACCAGGGTGATGCAAACTTCCAGGTTGGCCTACAAGAATACGTCGTCACTACAGAATTTTTTTCCCCCTCATTAATCCCTGATTTTTGGAAACTTTCTGTCATGGAATAAATCATGAGTGCAAAAAGCACATTCATAATTATATTAAAATGGCGTCAGTAAATGATGAGTAAAATGCTGTCTTTTGAGTCATGTTGCATCCGCACCAATAGGTGTCAGTATAAAGTCCAAGACTGTCGCAGCGCCAAGAATAACATAAACCAAAATTAAACCAAAAACATAAACCAAAAGCTTCTCTCTTCCGTTTCACTTTTTGTAATGTAATACAGAAAATGCAAAAAGACCCAAGACGTGTGCTCCTGGTGCAAATGAAAATTGTCATTCAGGTTTTTCTATTCATAAACAAACACGTCAAGGCTCTTCACTGATTATTCTGGTCTTGATAACCGCATGACTATCGCTTTAACGAGAGCATGTGCTTTCATCAGTCAGTACATTAACATCTTAATATGGCCGCCTTTATTTTGGCCGTCAGCTGTAGATACGGACGCACATTGTTTTGTCCACCTTGAAACAAATGCAAAGAATTTTCCTCTTTATTTTTTGTCTCCCTCTGTTTATCTAGAAAATAATCATCCCGGTCTCTCTCTGATAAAAGAAAGTAAAATTTGTGGTTTGCATATTGCATGTGGTGTAAACAAAACAAGAGGTACAATGTTCCATCAGTAAAACAGAATTTAGATAAGCGCAAAGACATTAACGCATCAAGGTAACAGAAAGCAGAGAATTGTTCGGCGCTCGAACAAAAACATTCATTACGATTTTTTTTTTTGTGCAGCCCGTTCAATGAATTGGCCTTAGAAATGTCTCTCCTTTCAGGTCCATATGTGTTCCTAACAAATGAAGCGATGGCAATTTGAAAGAATTGTCATTTTAATGAGAGTGATTAATTATGGTGGCAAAGGGAGCGTTTGCTTCACAAACATCAACTCTGTGGGAAAGGGTGAGTGGACTTCGTTTTGCTAGACTCCATACAATATCAAATACATTCATATTCTTTATTCAGCACCACAATATGCCTTATACAGGCCGACACCATACCACATCTGGTGGAGTGCTCTGAATGGCGGAGTTGGTGACCTTGGGTGGATTGATAGAAAAAAAAATGCTTAAATACTTTATGTATGGCTCATTCAGTACCTTAGAATTCACAGGTCCAAGTGTATTATGGGGTAATGTGGCAGGAAAAAATGTAAGGATCAAAATGATTTACATTAAAATAAGAAAGCAGCAAAAGGGGTGTCAATGGGTGCGGAAGCAAACTGGAGACATGTCAGAAGGTGAAGTACCTTCATCGACGCTGGCTGCTTCTTGAACACCTGAAGGAAATCTAGATAACATCCGTCTGTCAAGTCCTTAACATGGAGTCGATTAGTGGAAGTTTAAAGGGATAGTTCACCCTGAATGACTTTCTTCCTTTTTTCAAATCCCAAAAGATGATATTCCGATTAAATATTTTTCATTCATACAATGAAAACTGCAATTGGACACTCTCACACATTTTAGAATACTTCTTATAGAATTAAAATACTTTAAAAGAATATAATGAAGTGTGAGCTGAATGTAATGTTACAGACTCTTCAGAATTGTAATTAAATGAAAATGTTAGTTAAAATTTATATTAAATAAAATAAGTTGAACTTTAGTATTTTTTGACCCGATTAAGTAGGCCTTAAGTGCATCTTTATATGCAATTTTATTATTACTTCTATTGTACTGATAAGTATTTATAATGAACTAAAATAATCTTTAATACCATTTCTATTGAAACTGGTTCATCATGTATTTAAATATTTTGTAATTACACATTTGTAATGAAATTGCAGTTTAGAACATTTTAAATACTACAGTAGCTTTAAATGTACATAATATCAAATAACACACTACAGTTAAAATTATGATCAAGTACTTATGCTTTAGTATCTTAGTAAACACATCAAAATGAGTGTACTTCTTTAAAGCATGACAAAAAGTATTAAAACAATGATTTAAATTGTGCATTAAAGTAAAACCTTTAATTTGACACATTACAAAGTGCACTTTTTCAAAATGTACTTAAGTGTGCAAAGAAACAGTAATGAAAGTGTAGTCTTTAAGTGCACTTAAGTAGTCTTTTATTTCATTGATATTGAATAATATAATATAATATAAAAAACACTGAAGATTTGAAGTGCACTTATTTTTCACACACACACACGCACACACACAAATGCAGGATTGAAACAACATAAGCGTGAGTAAAAGATGACAATTTTAATTTTGGGGTAAATTATCACTCAAAGAATGGGAGCTGTTACATTTTCTAGAAATGTCTGACTTTACAGCTTCATCAGTATCTTATCCTGTGGTTCTCTTTAGCAAAGCCCCCCTCTTCCTTATTAAACGATCCTGTAACTCTCAGAAGGAGGGCCAGTTAGGAGGCTGAATCTCAGACGCATGCACTTCTGTGAATAAACATGATCGCAAGCAAGCGTATATCTGCACTCCTGCAGATGCATGTCTATCTCCCCTTTAATTAGCTCCAGAAAATCACCTTCACCTGATTGACATCTCCGTTATGTCAAAAATGTACAACATTCCGTTGTGTAAACTTAAATCAAGACGCATCATTCCTGTTTACTAGACGTATCTGTTTTATCTTCATAGCGGGTGCTACGTAACTCCTGAGGAAGACTGTGTGTGTGTGTGTGTGTGTGTGTGTGTGTGTGTGTGTGTGTGTGTATGTGTGTGACTCACAGAAGCATGACAGACTCCCCCTGTGCAACACAACACACTGATTGGCAAATTGCCAAGCGTATCCGCTGCAGCCTGGGTTGCGAGTGGCAGGTAGAAATTGAAAAATGTGAAGTACACTTTTCCGTTGATTGCTCAAAAGATTACCGACGCTCTCCTTCTCTTTCTCAGCATCAGGCTATTTTCTGCTCCTTCCTTTTCATATGAATGCAGTAAATACATAACTAGCGGTAACTAGTGAGCGTGGTGACAAGTAGTCTATTGAGTGTGAAGGTGGGAACTCGGACTGGAAAGAGGCTCAGGGGGAGAGTGTGTCATATTTGTCACCTTGTTTTCATGTTTATGATGGCTGGAGAGAATAGAGCCATGGCAGCTGTTGTTATCTGCTGTGTCACTCTCTAAATCTGGCCGTCCATGTCGACCTGACAGACAATCCATCCTTCCATTGATCGTGTCACTCAAGTGTTGGTTTATTTGCCTCGCTGTAGCGTTTAAGCACCAAACGGATTGAAAATCACCCCAGTGGTGGCAGGTCTTCATCCGACTCTGGATCTTCACTATTGTGTGGATGACTGTCATCTGCTAAGCCCGCAGAGCCCTCGGTGGACATTGGCAGCCTCTAATTTACCAAGATAGGTCTGAGAGAGTGGCTGCTTTCTCCCCAGCAGGTCTACCTTTTCTCAGTCTATTAAAATTCTCGTCCTAATAAAAGCAAATTTGATAAACGCCTTTTCTACCTGTTCCATTACGGAGCCCCTGCTGTGCAGTCTCACAAGAGGCTGAAAAGAGTCCTCTCCCAGTGAGTCGAGCCACCAAGAGAGCAATTAAATGAGGTACACTTACCTTACTCGCCCCTCTCTCTTTATAACTGCCTTTAAACGTTCATTTCAAAGCCCATGCTGCTCTTTCTTAGTTACAGGGAGGGAAAGAAAATGTCTGACTACCTGTGCAACTTTCTATGTATGTTTATTGAAAGCCTTGTGTAATCCCACAAGGTACATATGCTGCTGGGGCGGAATGACTGTATTTATGAGCTGAGCATGAATGAACGGCACCATAAAGATGTCATTTCTGATAGGACCCTCTGACCCAACTTTGAGTTTCCGAGATCAGAGGTGGAAACCAACTGGGATTGATATTGTGAATTTTGACTGCACAATTCATATGCACCCCCATGTTGTGAAATGCAGGGTTATTATAGTTTTGAGTTTCTGCTTCCCTTTTAATTTTCAGTGTATATTTTAAAATTAGTTTTTAGTTTTGGTTTTAATATTTTAGGGTTGCCAAAGTTAATCCACTAACTGGTATTATTAAAGTTGGCGTGAAATGAAAATTACGATTGCTTGCTATTGCCTATTGTGATGTATATCTGAGTAAAATGACTTCTCAATTGGATTGGTGGATCCTTGCCATTTGCTAGTTTCTGCTATCGTTGACAGGTTGCTGGAGGAAAGTGATTAAAACTCTTCTGGCCCTTGGGGGGAGGGAATGTGTATGTTTTTCATTAAAGATTATGAGTGCACATGAATTTAAAAAAAATCAGGATGTGCAAAGATAAACACAATAAATAATAAAATATTCCATTAAAAAATAAATACAAATGGTAATTTCTGATTTCATGGTGACTAAAAAAATGGTAAGTGTCATTACATTTCTCACACAGTCTATTGTTAGATTTAATGCAGGTGGGTTGTAAGCATTCCACGTTTTAGAATCAAACTAAAATCAAAATTATTTGTGGCTGACTTTTAATTCAGTCACTTTTAAGTCATGAAAATTGTTTAGTTTCAGTTTTGTCTTTGTTTTTGTATTTTTAGTTCACTTAATAATATGTTTTCATTTTAGTTATTAACAATAATAGCACTGGTGTGCTAGCGAAAGCGCTTGGCAAAAGCTGATTTGTGAGAAGACAAACTCCAGGGGCCGGTTGCATAAACCGCTTAGACTAGTCTTTAAAATTTTGTCACCTAATTTTTTTTCTTGACTGGTCATAATTTTTTTTAAGTCAGATACAAACGGTAGATTGGTCTAATTTGAATCTAGAAAGTAAGACTGATTACCCATTGGCTAACTGCTAGCTGGTCAAACTAGTTCTTAAGACAGTCTTTACATAGTAGCTATGTTTGTGCAACTGACCCCTGGTTCCCATCATTCTCTGTGGCATCACAAGAATGATAAAATGCACAGTTAAAGCATCTATTACACACCCAATGTGCATCATTGCTCTTTATTTTGTTGAATTAACTTTAAAGGGGTCCTATTATGCTCTTTTACAAAGTCTTGATTTTGTTTTGGGGGTGTACTAGAACATGCTCTCATGCTTGGTGGTTCGAAAAACGCATTATTTTTCACATAATTTACATTATTAAAATACCTTTCTCCCCATCCTGGCACAAACGGCTCGATTAGTTCCGGCTTTGATGAAGGTCCGCCTTCCGAAAAACAAAATGTGTTGTGATTGGTTAGCTGTCCCAGTGCGTTGTGATTGGCGAAGTTTAGACGGTGTTTCAGTACTGCCACGCCCATTGCTCCGTCATTTAACAAAAGCTTTTTGGCGAATCCGGCACTGTACTCCCTCGTGTTGTGGAAGCTGTCCTCAGTAAAATGCGCAGCACACAATAGCAAATTGGGGTTATAATGCTCAGGAACAGAGTTAAAAAATAAATTGCAACCACTGTTTCCTGACATCATCCGCTTTCGGAAGAGGTGAAAAAAACAGCGTTTCAGGCGGTCGCGCACCGGACGAGAAACGCAGCGTCGCGTCACGCCACATCTTTAACATCTTTAATATTTTCTATGAGTGTAGGCACACCGGCGGCGCCATTCGGGGTCTGTCCGTGGCGCCCAGCTACATTGTGTTGAACTTGTAAGAATTGTTCTAGACATGCCGAAAATTTGACGCTACAGCACAGCAGCTCTTCTTCTTCGTTTTCTCTGATGCACTAACTCTGCAGCAGCACTTCTTCTTCATCGTCTCGTCTGATGCACTCACTCAACCAAGC